>NC_052109.1:8487013-8550606 GCF_012273895.1 Zerene cesonia
CTGTAAAAGTAATAAATGTTATTTTCAGTTAACAATTTTCTTTTTTCTTTATTACAATATTTATGGCAAGACTAGGTACACTAATGGCGGTCTTATCGCTAGGTAGCGATCCCTTCCAGACTACTATATGGAATCAAAAGAGAAACATTTTTTTATACTCGATTTTTATAGTTATTTTTCTTTTGTTTGAAAACTAGTGCCTGCCGCGTGGTCGCTTTTAAATTTACTCTTGTACTAACAATTTGAAGGCTCTTTAGTTGTATGTTTAAAAATAATTATTTTAACTATTATCGTAAAAAAAACAGTAATTATTTTCAATTAGATTGTTCTAATTGTGCATCAGCTTTTGAGTAAAATTTACAGGCAATTTTAATAGATCTTTAACGATTTAAACGCAACGTTGTTCCGGAATGACAAATTAATATTAAATAGTTTTTACATCCTGGGTCATCCCGGGCAGTGCTGGGAAGCTAGTCGTTACATATACGACCTAATTTAGCATCAGGGTGCGAGGGCGTGATGTTTTAGAAATAATATAAACTGTTAAGACAACTTAAGACGTAGAATTTTCGTCTAACAACAATATTTTAAAGAGTTCAAGAATTCCATCTCAATTTCATTATTTACAACTAGCTGTTTGCCCCGGCTTCGCCCGTGGTACATATAGAACATATGTCACTCTGCTGCAACTTCCTGATGGTGAAAGAATTTTTAGAAATCGGTCCAATGGTTTTCGCGTGAAAACGTCACAAGCATATACAAAATACAAAAGTTTCCTCTTTATAACATTAGTGTAGACAAGGAAACCGCGCTACCGCAACAAAAAGTAGCATCTATACGCTCGCTTTTTATGCATTTATAAGACCTTGATTTCTAGATTCTCAGTTTTTCTGCATTTATCGCAGAACTCGCAATCAGCGAAGGGGCCGCGTCCCAATTCCCGAAAGCCCCAGCGGTGCGCATTGAGGGGCGCATAACTCTTTATTGTTTATACTACAGTGCGATTAAAATTGAACAATGCCCAGCTCGCGCTTCGGTTCCACATTGTTGCAACGTGTTACTGTTGAGGATTCAGCACCCAAGTGTTGTGTAGGGTTTTCGTATTTCGAGAGCTCGCCGCTTACGCGAATGGCGAGTGTCGTTTCTCCTTTAATGACTTTTGTTTGTTCACTTGTTAACTTTGATAAAAGGTCCTATCGCATTACGTAATATGTAGGTGTATAGGTATATTTTGTAACGTAATATCAAGGTATATATATTTCGTAAGATTGAATTGTCAACATTCAATCCTATAAATATACGAAAACAATATCTCATATCCTTTAAGTCGAAACAAACAATACCATACAATCGACACTCGTCTCTTTCCTCACATTCTATATTAATGAAAATAAAAAAGAAGCTAGCAGAAACAGCATTCATCACAAGGCAGTCACAAACCTTGTAGACAATTTGTAAAATTCGAAACATAAACATCGGAGTTGCAACACAAAAATCAACGGACCAACCTTGGAATTATTCATACACAAGTCTAATAGTAATTAAGTACAATATATGCTTAGACGTCGACCTTGAGGGCATATTTCTCATAAGATGCTACTTAGAAAATATGTACAATCCATATTCTTCACCACTTAACATATTATAATTTTCAGTTCAGAGAACACAACTCGTACGACAACTAACAGTAGTAATTCACAAAAATATTTCTCATCGACCCAATTAAATCAATCTTAACCTAACATAATCTAATAATTTTGTAAATGATAAATGGATGTGCCAATCTATAACCTAAATACGGTGATATATTAAATAATAGTCGATGGATTTGTAGCAAATAATGTTAATCGTCCAGTTAGTTGAAATAATAAGCAAACAAAGCGAACAGATGGAAAAGAAAATAAAATATATCTCAAGAAGAGTTTGGCAGCGTTGGAGTACTGTACATTGTAATGATCACACCAAAGATGGAACGACAAAGCCATGAGTGGTGGTGTGGCTACGTACAGGCTCACAACATCGAGGCAATGTAAGATGGGTGTGACGGCGAACTCTGACGCCTCTTGCCACTCGGTACGCTCAGTCTGCTCTAGCTCACCGCTTACGCACAACATTGTGTCATTATTCGTTAGATATTGATCAATATAACTTTTTTTAATGATAATCAACCACTACTATTTAAGTTATCATTCAACACCATTGGAATCTAACCAAACCATTTCATATGGAGGTTAAAACTGGCTTTGAAAACCTGTTTGTTACTTAATATTCACTTTTCATTGTTTATAATTGAATTATGAATGAGTTTATGTATTGAAGTGTTTGCTTAAAATTCTATTTATGGATGTCATTAACGAAATGTTGATAATTTAAAACACAAGACCTAATTAAACAAATGGATGGTTTGTACATAATACCTAATGAGCATTACTTGAATATGCTGTCTCCTTCATTAATAAACTTTTAAATTGGTTTTCTGCTGATAAGTTGACTGAATATGTTGGCATAGAGCGTCTAGCTACGTGATGAAACGAGGATGGTCAGGTTTAGTATCACCGTCGGTATCGGGTGGTGGTGAGTGGTGAGCAGCAGGCGAGCGTGAGCGTGGCATGCACCACCAACCACAAAGCCAATGTGAACAAAATACTCTGACGACTCACCGAAATGAGACGTAATATTGCCATGGCCGTTGGCCAGTGGCAATGCCGTCACCAAGTCTTGAACTAAAAAACAACGACTCTCTTTTAACATTGCATTCATTAAAAATACAACTAAGGCGAACGCCGCACATATAACAACATAATTTCTTCCGCGCTAATCTTTGCGTATTTATTCCTAAACTTTATAACACATAATCGAGTTTACAATTAAAAACTTTAAGTCACAATAACTGTTATCATTAAATAGGTCAAACTGATAAGAGCGTGATATTCTGATAAGAATCTTGTAGGTATATTTAACAGCAGGGTCACGACACTGTCAATGTTAACACGCCTAAAAATACTTATTGTGACAAAATGTAGACTCACCTGAACTGAAGTGTGACCTTTTGATATCGCCATTCTCAGAATCGCCGTCCAGAGGTCGTTTTCTAGAGTCCGAAATCTCTGGACTGGGACAAGTATCCATACCCGTGTCAGCGGCCATGTTGAATTTCAGGGCAAAACTATTAACTTCTCTAGCATAATTCCCATTACGTAATTCCTTCAGAATGCGTTAACGGTTGCGGCACTGTACATAATTATTATATCATCGAATACACATAACACTTAAACAAATAAAACAAAGGGAATTGAAGCAGTAAATAGTCTAATTAATAAATTATAAGAGGAGAAGTGACACTATAGATATTACGTCTAAATGTAATGTGAACGTTTGTCGATACTGCGCTGCGGTGTTGTGCGGCGCATGGTCAGCCTGAACTTATCTGCGGGTGTCACGCCGCCGCGTTGGCACTACTGCGCTTTGACAACTACCAGCTGATTACTATAGTGATGTTCCATTATTTGTTTATTCTATTGAAATGGAAAGTTTTTATAAAGTAGATCACAAAAAGATGTCATACTACAAAAAACGAACAGTGCAACCAGATCCATATTTGGATTTCTCTGATGTTTTTATTTAAAATATTTGAGGACGTATTATACTTGCTTCAACAAGTTCATTCAAATATTTTGTAACTCCTGAATCTAATGAACTGATTTAGAAACTTTCTACTGTTACCTATACTAATGTGGGAACAATTTTAGGATTAGTATAAGTGAATATTCTAACTACCCGTAGCATTATACTACTCTTTGATTGTAATTAATAAATGTAGTCGACTGACTTGAAAATATGGAACAGTTTAATTCACGAGGCAGCGCCACGGCCCATGAGCAATTACAAAGCTGTTACAGCTTTTGTGAAACTGTTGCTGGCTTTCGGAGGTAGTGATAAGCTCTCTTTCTCTCTTTAAGCTCATTATTTCATTCTGCATTTTTAAAGAATTAAAAAAAATAGGTATTAATAAACGTAATTTTTAGTTTTATAGCATTCATATGCTATAAAACTAAGAAAGGAACACCCCACGCCCCAGGCATATGAAACCAGAAAACCAAAAGAGTAGGAGAAATTCGATTGCTGAAGCGGGATCACGGGTTACTACAGTTTGGCAAAAGGACGCGGGTTCGAATCTCGTCTAATCATCAAATTTTTCTATTCTTTAAAAAAAATGTATTATTCTATAATTATTTTTTAGTATGTGCTGTGTGTCCTGGATAGGTACAGTAACATCACTAGAGCAAAAAATCAAGCGCAAGGTCATCTAGATTTTTAGCCAATCAGCTCCAAGCGCACTCGTAGCTAACTTCTGTACATTTTGCTCAAGTATATTAAATACATAACTACGAGTGCAATATAGTATAAAAATATAGAATTTAATTATCGCTACTGCCGAATAATTAGAATCTATTTGCTTATTTTTTAGTTAGTTTTATTTCATAAGATAATAATAATATTATATCTTCGGCAAAATAACTCATTTTATAATAATATGTTCTGTATTATTTTAATGATCTTACTATTTAAAGTTACATAATTAAACTTCTTTACATATCAAGCTTTACATAGTAGATCATACATTTATTCTAGATATCTAGCCTAGTTAGATAGGTTGCTATTCAGTTTAAAGCCTTTGTTCACACTTCGCATATTATTCAAATATGGCGGGCCGCGGGAAGAAGTGGGCGGCCCCATAGACGCTAAGTAGGTCAAGGTACGTACTACAGGCCAGCACATGCGTTGAAATGAGATAACCGATCCTTTTTCTCCCTTGTAACCCCATTTTAAAATAGCGCAATGACGTTTTTTGGCTTTTTCATCAGATATTGCCATATTACGAATGTTTGTATTCTATTCTTCAAACACTTCGAACAATTCTGTTGTGATTAAGAAATTGAGGATGTGGAAATCAAATTGAATATGCTGTTTTTCGTAAAATCTTTTGACTTTATTAACTATCACTACATAGTATAAAACAAAGTCGCTTTCTCTATCCCTATGTATGCTTAAATCTTTAAAACTACGAAACGGATTTTGACGGTTTTTTAATAGATAGAGCCATTCAAGAGGAAGGTTTATAAGTATAACAACATCTATTAAATTACTCCGAATTAACGCAAAAGCCGCGGGCAAAAGCTAATTAATTAATAATACAAATAAATTCTTTCTATACTCTTCTTTTAATTCAAAGTCGGCATATAGGGGATGTCAATGAAATAAGACTTGTGTACAAAATTATTTTATTTATATTCATATATATCATAATAATCTTAATAAACAATGATTTGTCTAATGACTGACGACTATGCTAGAAGTTTTAGATATAAAAATATATACAAAATGAAAACCTAATATTATGGCCCATATAGTAGATTATTTATATAGCTAATGATTTAAATGCCCGACGCGAACTGATTTCCTTTAAAAAGCTATTAAAATAAAGCAAAACATAAAGCAATGTATTTAAAATGAAATGACAAAAGCAAATTTAAAGGTTAGGTCGCGAAAAACAACTCGTATTTTAATTGTAAATAAGTCATTATCAAGTTTGTTATTTCGTTTAAAATAAATGGATATACATTTAATTACAATAATTATAAGTACATTGTATTAGGAAATAAGCTTTAATTTTTAAAGATTAGGAATGATTTTTATTTTTGACTGGTAGTTAAATTTTTATATTCTCTTTATATCAAAATGTCAGACTATTAAAATTTCAGTATTACAAAATTATTTTTTATTGTTGTTACATTGACTCGAATTTCCTATTAGTTTAAATGTTGGTAATCTATCACCGTAGCCTCAAAAAGCATTTCCAAATAAAACCACAATTTTAGCGCCAACATTTATTAAAAAACGTACCAACATTCAAACTTAGAACTACAGATAAAAAATAGTTATCGTGCTTGAAGGACCACAGATGGCGGTATGAGATGATATGTGAGCCACCAGGACAGGAACGGTTGGGTTATGGCCACAAAGAGCAGGAAGTAGACTCTCCGCTTGGTCCCACCACCACTTGGCTTCGACCAGTTGTCCACATAGGGGTTTTGGGTGTTGTACGTCGAATAGTTGTTGTAACTGGTGTCGGGGGCTTGCGAACCCCCGGACAGAATCTGTAGCCTGAGTGTTTTTACCTGAAAAGAGGAAATAAAATATATACTTAAAAATTTTATATATAGTTGATTCGTAGGTATATACAATAAGATTTGTAATAATCATAAAATAATTATTCGTTATTTATTAAGTGAAAACAGTTTAAATTAAAAACGTGCCCGCATTTTGTCGTCATACTCGTGAACGTCCTAGTTATAGCCATTTCATGATAACAAAACAACGAATAACTGCAGTGTTCGTACCTACACTGTGGTTTATAGATACACCATATATTTACGGAAGCAAACCGCAATGGTCTCTCAGATACACAAGAATTGTACAAGGAATATTTTTTTGGGGAGAATGTTTAATCATTGTATCGCCTTTGCAGACGTCCCGAATCACCGGAGTGATACCAGTCTAGACCAGCGCGGCAACTCCCCGAGGGGAGTTATGTTTATAGTATTCATAGTAAGTAAAACAAGTACTCTAACTTCTAACATTCGTTAGTCAAATATTGTATTATATCCGTGTGAAAACTAATCAACGCGTTTTCATTTCTGAAATTGTCGATTTGTTTTCATTAAAGAAAAATATGTTTTTTATTTATATCATGTATCATGTGTTAAAGCAAAAATCTTGATGTTATGATCTGACCATTCACCAAAAATTATTTCAAAAACCCAATTGTTGCTATATTCAAATAAACACATATTCCAAATTAATATAATTCAAACTATATTAATTTATCTTTCCCCAGGTCAAGCCAGGGCGAGCCGCTGTACAGAGTGCACTCACCAAGAAGTAAGACAGCGCGAAGCTGCAGTAGAGTAGCGCACAGTAGTACCCCGTGCCGCCCAGCAGCAGCCCGGCCAGCAGGCTGCATATCATCACCGAGTACTTGTACCCGGAGAAGGCCAGCAGGTCGAGCGTGGTCAGCGCGGTGCTCGTCTGCGTGATGTACAGCGTCGCCAGGTACAGCACCATCTCGAAGATTATGTACGCAAGCGCGCTGGACGCCTGGATCGAGATCTGCTCCGGCGAGAAGCGGTGCTGCAGACCTGGAACGGAGGTTTCAATGGCATTTTTATTTATTTTTATGTAACGTGGCGACGCCTGACCACCTGAAGCACACATTCACATATGAGTGATAAATAATGCTTTATTGCACATTATATTGTTATAGGAACAGATTAACAACATATAAAAACGAAATGTTTTAAGACGCTAAGACATGCCCAAGCGAATGATTAAATTCTAAATCGATTTATTGAAAAATGTAAATAAAAAATGAACCACTAACCGAGCATGAAGCCAGCCAGCAGCACGTAGGTGACGTAGCCCATGGCGGGGATGTAGAGGTCGGGCGCGTTGAGGTCGTAGCGCGGCGCCACCGGCGTCTCCTGGTCGTACTTCACCATCCACTCCTGTGGGCCAAAATATATTTTGTATGCGGCAGTCGAGCACGCTTCGGCACGAATTGAGCCAGCTCGCACCGGGGTAGTACCACACACCCACAGACCGACGTGACGCTGTGTTTCGTTCGGCGATTGGGGGAGCCGGAGGCCCATTTGTGGATAACATCACCACTGCTCAACCGCTGAAGGAAAACATCGTGAGAACCGGCATGTCAGAGAACCAAAAGTTCGGCGACATGAGACTGCCAACACGCGCTTGGCCAGCGTGCTGGATTGTGGCCTGAACCATCATAGGAGACCTGTGTCCCAGCTGTGGGAACATATATTGGCTGATGATAATATAAATCAATTTATATGTTTGCCAATTTATAAATGTCTTTTCTCTTTATCCTTATTGCAATTTATTTGTAATCATAATAATTAAAACAAACAAATTGCATTTTAATTAATTTTTAATTTTTAAAATTAATTTAAATGCAATTTAAATTTTATGTTCGTACCTACACTGTGGTTTATAGATACACCATATATTTACGGAAGCAAACCGCAATGGTCTCTCAGACACACAAGAATTGTACAAGGAATATTATTTTTGGGGAAGAATGTTTAATCATTGTATCGCCTTTGCAGACCGAATCACCGGAGTGTTTTTAATTTTAAAATTACACATATATATTTTTTTGTGTTACGATATTTATCACGCATAATTTTTATACGTTATAATTTCAAAATTGTATCAAATAAAAAATCCAGTAAGATTCCAATAAAAACCTATTTTAAAAAGACATACCACCAATAAATATTTAATAAAAAAAAAAAAAAAACATTTTTATAATAAACATCCAAACATTCTGGCTGCAGATTTAATGAAATATGACTCTAAATTAAAAAGACTGAAAGGAAAAGCTACGGATAGATTTATGATATAAATGTAACACATAAACGGAGTAAAATGGAGGACACTATTTGTTGAATGTTCCCATAGAGCAGATTACATAAAAAAAAACAACAAATAGAAACCATAAATCTAATGTATCCCATACCTTATGCGTATAGGGGAATATGATGAGTAGCAGCTTCCTCAGCACATATCTCGTGTCCACAGCGAAGTAGTACCTCATCCTGGAGACGGGCAGGTATTTGCCCAGCTCTCGCTTCACCACGTCGCGGCCCTGCGCCGCGAGCTGGTTTCCGTACTGGAGAGCCATGTCCTGGAATTTGGAATGGTTATTTATAAATGCTGAAGACAGAACGAACATAAAAATTACTTTAATTAAGCATTTTGTTGAGCTTATAGATAAATTAACTATAATTAAATGCTAACAATTAACTATTTTCTTTTAATAACAATTAGTACAATTTTTTATTTAAGGTCACCAACATTCCTCAGAGAAGGTTTCACTCAAAATTCTAAAATTAGATTAAATGGCAACAATTTACTATCAAACACAAACAGAATCACAGCAATCTGTTGAAAACTCAAGGAGCTGTTGATTATAACAAATAAAATAATATGGTTGAAATTAGAACTGTGTTGAAATTGTGAGTCAATAGAAATAATGTACTAATTTAGAAACCATCGGCTTGCGAGCACATAAGTTTGTGTCAGCACCGCAATAATAACTATTAGCTGCCATAATTTATTAATCCAATTGGAAAGATTAACCAGTAAGCACAGTGTTAAGTCTTCTTAACATACTCTGCTAAAATCCATATAGCATCACAAAGAGAAACAGGCGTTTACTTCCATCATCCTCATTGATTTAAGGTAATAAAATTTATAAGCAACTATAATACTACTACTATAAATAAAAATAGTTTATCAATTATGGTTAGAATTTATTTTCAATGGGATCACAAAATTTTTTATTTACACCAATTTTAGGTACAAATTAATTTTGGATCAGACTATGGGGATATACTTTGATCATACACAAATAAGGTGTCATTGGGATTGTCTTTAAAAATGATGAAGAAGAATTCTTGCTAAAATAAATAGTTGTTGAGATATACATATATTTAGTCATATAAAATGTCATACAGTCTCTTCTACCTAAATCCATGGTGTATAAAATTCTGTAGTCCATGCGGGCTAAGGAACTGTCAGGAATCTAGTGTACTAGAAATCTTAATATCTACAAGGGTCTTTTTTAATTTACCTGAACAATAGGTTGTTGCAGCATGGAACCAATCTGTTGTGGCGAGGCCATCGGACTTTGTGGGAATCCTCCAGGATAACCAAAACCTACAAATGATTAATTAATTAATGATTACACTCTAGAATCTAGATATTTAAATGTGGGAAAAATGTGTTCTTTTTGAAAATACTTCAAATTTTATGCTACATTAATCTTCTACACTTTAAGTGAAGAACGACACACTCATACATGAGATTAGTAGACAGGAAATGAAAAAGCAAATTTAATTTTATCTAAAACGAATAAAGTCTTGAAAAAGCCATGCCAAGCCGATTGCAATAAAATTTGGTACATAGATAGCTAGACAAGGGGAATAACATATGGGCAATGTTTTTATCCTGATATTCTTATGAGATACGGAATTACGTGGGTGAAACTGCGGAGCGCAACTAGTCATTTCATATTCCCAAAAAATTTAAGCATTTTTCTGTATATTTCATTGATATTGATTTTAATTTGTAAAATAATTACAAAATCATTAATCTCATCACTGTATAGTATAAAACAAAGTTGCTTTCTCTGTCCCTATGTATGCTTAAATCTTTAAAATTGCAGATTTTGATGGGATTTTTTTAATAGATAGAGTTATTCAAGAAGAAGGTTTATATGTATAATAACATCTATTAAACTACTCTGAATTATTGTGTACGAAGCCATGGGCAAAAGCTAGTATTATATATCACAATTGCAGACACTTATTATTCTCTCAGTTTATCTTACAAAATAAGTATATCAATCTAGGTTTGATGAGTGTCTATTAAATGTATTGATGATTGTTGAAAGTCTATAAATGTGAATACTTTTAGAATTGTTATCAAGTTGTTCGATGTTTATTACACATTTTTTGCTCTACTCACTGCCAGTAGGATTTTGTTGTCCAAATTCCTGTACAGGATCTAAGGATATTCCCTGTTGGTAAGGGGGAGGTGGTCCCGCTGGAGGGTATGCATCCCCAAAACCAGGGTTGGGACTATATGGAGGTAGCGGCGATGGAGCCCCCATTGCATTAACATCGCTAACTCTCTTGGCCTTACGAGGGCCAGAGTGTGCCACTAAAAATTTAATAATAATAACACATTATTTTTTCCTTAAATCTTTTGTCCTGTGAGATATACATAGATTAATTAATAATTCGATCAACTGAATTTGGTAATTGCAAAGAATAACTTTTAATTTCGTATTAAATGTAAAGTTTCGTTTGTATGAGATAACGTCAAAAATATTTGTTATACTGATTTACCATTTCTTGAAGCGTTAAAATTCATGATTGTTATATTGTTATAACCGTCTACACATTATAAATTGTGGCTTATTTTATTATTTTTTTTATTTTAATAAAACGAAACACATCATCAACAGCCAATTTGCAGGCAATCCAATTTGACATTAAATGTAGCATAGTTGCCCTAAATAAATATCATGGGTGGGTGTCACTGTTAAATAAAGGTAAGGTATGGTAGATTATCTGTTTTCCACAAACAATACTTACTAGCATTTTTTTAAACATGAGTCTACCTGTTGTTCTTACCAATATTTAACGTATTTTTATAAATAATGGCAATTTTGAAATTAGGCCAGCCTCAATAATTGACAATTGTTTATTAACGTTGACACTTGACGGCCGAAGGCGCACTGGAAAATAAATGACAGTTGACACTACATATATCTATGACATGACATATTTACGTAGTTTGTGATTTTTGATATTTTTATTTACTTTCGTGAAAATTAACAAAGGTGGTTGATTGTGCATAAAAATGGCACTAACGAATGTATTGCTATTAAGTCAAATAGCTGGCTATGTGTTTGGCCTTATTTTGTCGTTATGCATTATTGTGCCTTTGAGTATGCACCAAGATGAATTCAAGTAAAAATTATTTTATCCTTTTACAAAAGTGTAACTACTGCATACATCAGATCTTTAATTTGATATATATATTTCAGTGGCCACTGTCTCCTATTCTCGAAGGGCACCTGGCAAGAGGAAGATGGTCAGCTGCTGGTGATGTGGGCTTCTAGAGCCTACTGCAACTATGTTATTGTTGTTGGCATTCTCATGTTTATCGTATGCTGCATTCAAATATACAGGTAAAATGATATTATGTTTAAAATTCAAGTGTGATCCTACTGTAAAGTAGTACCTACAGTAAAATTCGTAAATAAGAAATTGAAATAAACATGTAGTGTAAAAACTTGAATCCTATTTGATACTCTATATTATATTTATAAATTTTGTACACTGTAATTTTATTAACAATTTTTTTTACCATAACATGTACCTTGTCCCAACATTTTTATTTATTTTACTTAGTAAGTGCTTTTACCAGTATTTCCATATTTTTTTCATTTCTTATGTGAAAATATGTTAGTATATAAACAACGAATATAAACATCTCTTGTATCCACAGGTTATCAGTATTTGTCTGTAAAGGTATAGACAGTTCATTCCTCTCAGCCTTCATAGAGGCTGTGGGATGTGTGATCTTCTGCGGTCTGGCCATCACGGCAGCCCTGATTGTCACCTTGGGCTTCATGACTTGGTGTCAGAATATTGTTGAACGGTTTCCTAGGTAAGTGCACCTTTGTATTTATTATTTAATTTGTAATTTTTATTAGAGTGAACTGTGTTTTGTGTTATTAAAGTTTTTTACTGTAAACATTATGCAATGCTTATGCATAACTTACAGCAATGTAATTACTCAAAGCAATATCTACCAGTCAAATAAGGTGACTGAACAAATCTGTATTGTAGTTAATATGTTATGTCTAAAACCTTTGCACCAACAGCTACGCTTGATTACGCAACAGCCATTTGTTCTCCGTTTAAAACTGGTTCAATAGTTAAGGCGATATTGCATAACAACAAAATATCTTATGCATAATTAATTTAAGAATTTTTCTAGAATTTTAACATTTGTATAAATCCATGATATATTCTTGATTTAACATCAAAATCCTATTTACTATATAGCGTTAAAACAATGTACATATTGAAAGCAGTCTTTATAAGAGATGCAATATGATTGATTGGTTTTTATTACTTTTATATAACTGAATCCAGCTCGAAGGACCAAAAAGATGAATGTTTACTGTAAAGAAATATGATTGTGTAGTGCTTAGGATGTACCCCAAGCCACAGCTTTTGTATGTTTATAAATTATAAACTAAGTGTTATGCTCGTTCCATACTAATATAGATTATTTCTATATTTGTTGTGATTAATGGTAAAAGTGTTTATTTCCATTCTTAATTATTTTATAAAATAATTTTTTTAGTTGTGAAGATGCGACCGGCCAGGATATAGATAAAAAGGACCAAATTTCTACACATGGTTTTTACATTGAGCTCGGTACGGCGCAGGTAAGACTTTTAACACATTCATTCTCTATCAATGCTAAGCTTTTCCTACTTATGGATATTAGTATCGAAATGTTGTTTAATTTCTTAAAAATGCCCTCATGCAAGTGTACTTTACTTTGACATTCAAATATCCATGAAATATTAATATAACATACTAGCTGTTCGCCATGGCTTCGTCCATGATTCATATTATATAGCTTATAGCAGCCAGGGATCACATATCGCCCCCTACAACTCTGTAATCGTACTTTCCACTTCGTACAGTTCGGTGCCTGGGCCCTGTTCGCCCTGTGGGTCGGTCTGGCGGTGTTCAGCACCCTGAAGGTGTGTCGCTACCACCAGCTGCAGAACATCCAGGTGTCCATGTACCGCGAGAGGCAGCGGCTCGTCAACGAACCGCCCGGTCGGTCAACACCCCCCATCGACTCGATCCACAATTCAAACTACCCGCATAGTATTGATAATTCTAAAATAACCGCAAATTGAAAATTTGTTTATATTCATTATACTTGCAACATGTGGAGTAGAAATTTAAAAGAACATAGCGTATCTGTTGAAGCGGCAATGTTTCGTTGTATGAGGGTAAATTAAAGAGAACTAAAAGTTTTTATCGTTTGAAATTCCCGCTTAAAAACATATATTTTTTAATTTATCAACAAAGATTTAAAAGATTATTGTATTCATTAAATCATTAATGATTCATGTAAAAAAAAAACGTAACTTTTTTATGTGATTTGCTCTGTTCAAATAAACCATTGTTCTGTTTAAAACTATATTAATTACAGTTTGGTTTCAATGTTAACGCCACTGTAGTTGATTCTGAAATCATTATTTACAGCTTCGTTTCTCTTTAAGATTTACCCCTACACGCCACACTATGTTAAATCAAAGAATAAATGTCCATCATGTGCTTTTAATTGTTGCCATATCCAAATATAAATACAGTTTCAGATTTAAATTATTATTTGCAGTGATAGTAATAAATTTGTCTTGATTATCTGTTCCTAGTAGGAATATTATCAATGAATTGACTAATTTACTTAAGACTTATTTTAAAATGGATTGATTCTTCACAGTCAACATTGCTAACAGGAATATGCTACATTTTCAGCAATTAAATAACATCAATTGCAATTGAAATCGTAATTTTAGAATTACAAACTTAATACAACATTGTTAGCTTTGGTCTGTGAGACTCAATAAATAATTTAAAAAATAGATGTTACCTTGATTTTATATTATTTTTAGATAATTAAGTATCTGTATTATTTAAATTGTAAATTTATTAATTGTAAGTAAATTATAATTACTTGTGATAATGCTATAGATTAAGCATATTTATAGTGAAAATTAATCAATCTCATTGAATTGTTAAATTTATTTATCAAAATTGTTATGATATACGTCAATATGTAAATAGCGTCCAATCAATAAAATATTCAATTTGAGTGTATCTTTATTTAAAAAAAAAGACCTTTGCAGAGAACTTTATTGACAAATATTACTGAATTAGTGAGATTTTCAAGTGAACATTATTGTCCTCAATGAGAGTTGTAACGGTGAAATAAAAGTATGTAAGTATGTAAAATATGTTTATTTATTTGTACATCAAAACACTAAATTGACATCATTTTGCTGTTCACACTACACTGTAGTTATATTAAGGCGGATTCGTTTCACACATTATTGCTTCTATTATTTTCAACTATTCATCACTTCCAGATTTAAAAGCAACACCGTGTTTTTTCACCATGTGCGCTTTCAGGTACCTGATCTGCGCGAACTTCACTTCGCACTTCTCACACTGGTAGCTACCAACTGTATGCGTGCGCGCATGTCGGAGCAGATCGCACCGGATCGTGAAGCCGCGGCCACACACCGCGCACTCATGCTTCTTCACCGCGTCATGCCTCTGCATGTGTCTCGTCAGATGCGCAATCCAACGGAAAGATCGCTCGCATTTAGTGCACTTGTGGATTTTGACGCCCTTATGCGTCTGTTCGTGTATGTACAGGCTCGCCTTCGACCGAAACCTTTTTTCGCACATACTACAAGCAAACTTCCGCTCGCCGGTGTGTACTGCGCCGTGCTGAACTAAATCGCTTCTCGTTCCAAACTTTTTATCGCACACATCGCAACTGTAATTCTTAACTCTTCCATGGAAGTGCTTTTTGTGATAGAAATAACTCGACGACGCCGTGTACACTTTTCCACAAATGGGACACGTGCGAGATTTCTGTTTTGCATTCGCTCGGGCTGGACTTCGAGTGCATTTACCCTCGTCTTGGTCTATACTGTCCTGCGTGTCTTCGATTGCTTCGAACACCGAGTCTGGTAGTTGCGCGAACGACTCCACGTCGCTGTGATCTGAGAACTCGTTCTCTGCACAATTTGCTTCACTTGGATCTCGGCTAGCATTGGATGACAATTCGATTGCCTCGCTATTAACCGGTACATCAGTCAACCTAGCATTTACGGTGCTGCAATTGTTATCATCATGATTAGTGATTTCCACGTTTATTTCATCGTGTGATTCTGACAGAATATTTTCGGCATTAACCGATTCAAAATTAAACGTGTCATTGGGTTCACAAGCATTTAGGTCTTCGTTATTTTGAATTTCAATGTTACTTATTCTCAAATTGGTTGACATCAGATTGATATTCGAAGAAACGACGGTATTTGGAAGCAATCTCCAACCGGATTGTTGAAACGTGATCTCGATATCTTCCTTGGTGGGATAGCCGCGTCCACAAGTGAGACATATTTTTAGCAAATTATCTTTTGAACACTTTGAATAATATATTTCGAAGTATGCGAAATTGTCCGCATTACAATAATTACATTTTTTATCTTGCGCTTTTTCGTTCACAGCCGCTTCCGTATAAAGCGTCGTGTCCGCGAGCATTTTCTTAAACCTGCAACAAAACCGTACGTTATTTACCTCTTAGCTAGTTCTCAAGTTAACATTCATCGGTTTTGTGTGTACGAGCGTGGCTGTTTAGTTGGCTCCGAAGTCTGAACGCCTTGCCGCACTCGCAAGCGTGGGACTTCTCTCCCGTGTGAACTGTAACATGAGCGTAGAGTTCGGATTTCCGTTTGAACTTCGCCCAGCAAAACATACATTGGAATGCATGCACGTCCACATGGATTCTTCGATGCATCCTCAAAGCGTTGCTGGATTTAGACGCCTTACCACACAGGTCGCACACATAGTTTCTGCTATCTGAATGGGATTTTAAGTGTTCTTCAAGGTGGCCGTTTCTGGAGAATGTTTTGGAGCAAACGTTACAGGTGTACGGTCTATGATTGTTATGTATGGCTCGTTTGTGGCGCGCCAGGTTACCGCTGTCTTTAAAGCCCAACCCGCACGCATCACAGCTGTAACTCTTTTCTTCCAGGTGCGATCGCTCGTGCCGTTTCCAAGAGGAAATCATTACTTCCTTATTGCAAATTTCGCAAATGCCATATTTTCTGCCATTTTTCTTTAGCGTGTACAACCTAGACGCATTATTCTTTACTTCCATCGTTACGTTCGCTATACAGACTTCCCTTTTAATCTCCTCTTTTGTTAAACTGAAAAATAATAAGACTGAGAACTCGGAAATAGGGTTATTATTGGAAAACACCTGCATTATTATTTATACAAATAATTATTTTTCAATGAAACACTACAGCTCTTCTTTATGTGTCAGTTATACATTTTTTATATTATAGTAAAAAAATTGTTGTCTAAAGAAATAAAAAAGGATCAATGAAAGTTCAAGTATTTGGCAATAATAAATATATTTGGCTACTTATCTTTGTAACATATTATAATACACCAATTTACATTAACATAGGTTCATTTAAATACATCGATGTCATTAAACTACATTTAGTAAGGTACTTGTGAATAAACGTGACACGACACGTTCGTTGTGTCGTGTAAGCGCTTCGTGTGGTGCCTCAGAGCTCGCCGCTGGCGGAACGTCGCGCCGCAAACTGTACACGAGAATGGTTTTGCGTTGCTGTGAGTGAGGGCGTGGCTATTCAGCTCGTGTTTCTGCCTGAAGCCTTTCCCGCAGCTGGTACACACGTGGGGCCGCTCGCCTGTGTGCTTCAGCTTGTGCTTCGTCAGCCCGGCCCGTAACCGGAACTGGGCCCCGCATTCCGTGCAATTGAACGGGAACAGATCACTGTGAGTCTTCAAATGGACGTGCAACGAGCCGCTCTGCGTGAACCGCTTCCCGCACTGCGCGCAGACGTAAGGCCGCTCGCCGGTGTGTATGCGCATATGCTGCCGCAAGTTCTGCGAGTTCACGAACGTTTTGGCGCAGATCGCGCACACGTAACTTTTCACTTTCTCGTGCGTCTCTTTCAAGTGTCTCTGAAGCCCGTTCGGTGCTCGGAACGTCTTGCCGCAAACGTGGCAAACGCAGGGCCGCTCTCCGGTGTGAATCTTCTTGTGAAACAGATACGTGTGGGACGAACTCAGGTTTTTCCCACATATTCTGCACGTGTAAAACACTTTTCCGTTTACTTTCGTTTGCACTTCGTTCAGTTCCAATCTTGTCTGATCGTCCATTTTATCTCTACGCATGTTGCAGAGCGTTAGATCGTCGTATGTATCCACGTCAAACCCGTCCGCGGCCTCTTCTTCCGAGCTCGACTCTGTGAAATCTGGATAGTTGCATTCTTTTTTGTGTTCTTCTACAAAGTGGTTTCGAAAATTCACTAAAGCGTTGTAAAATTTGCCATACGCAGCGCTCATCTTTCTAGTAGCAATGTTGGAGAGGGGTTCTCTGTCGGAATCATTGTCTACTGATGTATCCGAGCCATTCAGTATTCCGTTACTAAATTCAGTAGCGTATTTAAGGTTATTATCGTCGCTTGCGTCACACTCTGTATTGTATATCCATCTGCAACAAAAAAGTCCGGGTTATTCAAGTTTTCCTCCTGTGCGTGGTTACATGGTATTTCAAGTGCGTGCTCTTTCTGAACTTCTTCGAGCAGATGTTGCATTTGTATTTCCTTATATCTAGGTGTATTTTGATATGGTTGAGCAGAGTGTTCTTAGCCCGGTACGACTTCCCGCAATATTCGCACTCGTAGGGCGTGTTGCCGGTGTGCAGGCGCGAGTGGACGTCGCGCGTGATACGAGTCGGGAAGCCTTCCCCGCAGGACGAACAGACATATTTAAGCTTCCCCTCGTGAACAACTTCCAAGTGCTGCATCAAAGAACCTTTTGTATTATACGATTTATCACACTTCGCGCAATCGAACTTTTGACCCTGGTGAAGTTTCATATGGCTGTACATGTTATATTTGTTGGAGAACGTTTTGTTGCATTCTGGGCACACGGCTGGAAAGTTCTTTTGATTTTTCGGACCGAGCTTCGTTTTCTTTTTCTCCTTCCTCTCCAGCTCGCATTTACTATGTTCCGTTTGAATGTGATCCTTCAAATTCTCCTTATCCGATGCGGAATAGCCGCAAGCTTTGCACAAGTGCGCATTGATCCCTTTGGTTGTATGTTTGTCACTTACATGGAACTCGAAAAAGTTCAAATCGTCGTAGATGTTTCCACAACACAGCAGCCCTCCATCTGGCGGGATATCGATGTGCTGGGTGAGATGGAAGATCAGTCTCCTAGTCGATGTGAAAGCGCATTCGCAGTAGAAACAGACAACATCGCGGTTGTACTTCTTTCTATTTCCTTTATACGTGTCTGCGCTAAGCTCCTCGAACTCATTGTCGCTCACGAGAGCATCTTCGAACGTAGTGTAATTTTCGATAAATTCAGCGATAGTTTCACGGTTGTGCAGTTCAGAGCCGTGTATTAATTTCAAGTGTTCACTTAAACATTGTACATTCTTGAAAACGGGTTTGTCCCCGCATCTCTGGCACACGTATTCCCAATCGTTATCTACGTCTATGTTATTGTTTTTGAAATAATCCGTCAGTACATTGTCTACCATTGTTAGAAACATGACGGATCTTTTACATCTGAAAACGCGTTAGTGCGTGCTTAGTTCATAAAATTATTGTTAATCCCTAACACTTCACAAGAAATATTCGAGGTGAAATTAGCAACTTGATTGTAAAGCTGACACAGGAATTCCTTAACATAATTTTGCAAAATAAAGAGACACCACAATGCTGACATTCGACCACCACATGATAAAATAAAATAAGAGATAGAAATATAGAATAAACATTAGAAAATGTGTAAAATGTTATCTGAGAGTATGCTATAGGCAAGAAAAGTTAAAGTACTAAGATGATGATTTCCTAATATAATGGTAAGCTTGGACTGTATACAGGTGTAACTATTGGTGGTTTATCTGTTTTTCTTACTCTCGATTACATTTCTCAATACTCCATTTAATGGAAAAATTGGTTATTCTGCATAAAAAATACCCTTAGATAAAGTTCATACAATGAATCATAATAAAATAAAACAGTAGGAAACATTGACCCAACACTTATACTTACTTCAGGCTATCTTCATCCAAATGATTGACAGAACCTTTGGTTGTAGATGAGATCTGAAATAATATACAATTTCATATATGAAATGATTTCAGAACTAATGACTGACTTGTTTAGATCTTATTCATGTTACTAGCGGTCCGGCCCCGCTTCGCCCGTGGTACATATATAGCCTATAGCTTTCCTCAATAAATGAGCCATCTAACACTGAAAGAATTTTTCGAATCGGACAAGTAGTTCCTGAGATTAGTTCAAACAAACAAACAAACTCTATAGCTTTATAATATTAGAATAGATGAGTGGATAAATGAAAGTAGGTGTCTTTGTGAATATAATAAACGCGAGGGTGTGCTTGTTTTTCTTTCAGGTTGCAATGGAGTGCTTTTATAACATGATTCTTTTTTTCTGGAGTTATTTAGGAGGCTCGAGTATGACAGTTTACCTTTACTTTGATTATGTGAGTGTGGTAACAGCATGTGGAAATTTATTATATAATAAAATAAAAATGTATGTAATAGAAAATATAATATTGGAGAATTGTAATATCTTACCCCATTTCCTTGTGCAGCAAGTACTAATTGTTTTCTAAAAGAGGCATCGGCTTGCATGCAGCACTCCACCAGTTCATGCCAGGCCAGCACTGCATTCGAACATTGATAGCAAATAACTTCTGGCAACCCATCTCCTTGTGACACCTAAATAATTACTTTATAAATAGACATTGTATAAACCTACCAGTATGAAGGACAATAAGTAAAGATTTTACATACCTTTAGAAATTTTACTTACAACAACAATTTCACTATACATCATCCATTTTATATATAAAAAAAAATTAAACAATTTAATGTAAGGTAAATCTTGCAAGTAAAAAAGTATATTAATGTGTAATAATTTTTATATCATTACTTAGCAATTCGTAAATAATCAAATATATTATGATATACCTTTAAGGGTAAGTATTTGTTAATTTTTTCCACAAGTTTCTGCTCAGCTCCTTCATCTTCAAAGAGGTTCATGATGTTGCGTGTTTTCAGTGCACATATTCGACACATAAAACTAAAATCTTCAGGTCCTGGTTTTGAAAAAAATCAAAATAAAACATAAAATGTTTACAAATCTATATGGTGGAAATTATCATCATTTCTAACAAGCTGTTGTTATAAGAAGTTGAAGAAGACAGTAAAGTAATAAAACCAAATTGATTTTAAAAATACTTTAAAACATTCGCAAAGTGTAAGGTTTATTATTTATTTATACCGCTAGATGCAGGTTGCTGACAATTCTCATCTAATTTCTCGATTAGTATATTACTGGGACCCGCAGCATCTAAAATAACAATCTCGTTGTTTCCCTCGTTATTCATATTTATATCGAATTTATGTTCATGTATAATCTATTGCACATAAAATGTTTGTTGAAATATAAATGAGTGAATATTGATTTCTGATCCAAATTCCAAAACAATCAACTTGCAAGTTAAATGTCAAATCAGAAATTTGACGTTACTGTTTCTTTTTTTATTATGATTTTGAGTTTCGATACCAGTCTTTTGAACCTATAATTTATTTAAATTTAAAAAATCAAACTCATTAGCAATACAATCAAGTTAGCTTTAATTTGTGAATGCTCGGATTTTCTTGTTTACGACTCAGTAGTACTATACTACTGTTTGCATAGATTTACTGGTATAACAACCCATGTAAGTAATGTAAGTAGTACCACGTAAGTAGGGGCTAGTATGAAAAAATCACATGTTATCAGCTCATAAGAGTTTCCTCTACTCTAGATACTTTCATTGGTTTCGTTCTTTTTCGCTTGAATGGCGGAATGAAGCTATTTGACCCTGTGTTTCTACACTTAAATGTATTTAAGAACTTGTAGTTTCTTAAGTTAACAATCAACCAAACAAGTATACAAACAAAAAATCTTATAATTACTACAAAAAAAGCAATGAGCAAAGCAAGTATTTAAATTTGAAATTTAATTTTTCCTACAACGCTTACGCTTTCACCGCGGCTATATTGTGCTTCGGGTAAATACATTTTATGGTAATATAACTATTACTTGTATTATGTATTATGTAAAGAAAATGCATGATGTGCAACTATTCAAACCATACTTTCGCGAATCGCAGGAAATAACGTTCAGTGTAGTTAAATCTTTTCTATAGGCACTAATAATAAAAAGCTGAAAGCTCAGGATCTACTGTCTCGATAATGTATAACTTTCGCCGTTCGATATGTTTATTGTTTTATTAACAACAACAAATATTCCTATTTCTTCATCGGTACATTATTGTAATATTTTACAATACGCCGCCGTTAAATCAAAAGGAATGTATGCTTTAACTAAATGGGTTGACATTAACAGTAGGCTGCAACGATATTATGTCTATTATGGATAACAAATGATAAAATGATGACATATTATAATATTTAATTATGGTTTCTGTTTCGATTGAATGCCGCAGCAGCACGCCCCACGGCCGAGACCACCGCCGGTGTTAACATCATTGTCTTTTGCTTGTAGGTGTGAATGAGTTGCTGGAACCAGATTTTAGTAAGGTTTTTTATATCAATAGGTTAGCTAAATACTGTTTTTTTCTCGTCCCTTTAAACTTACAAATCTTACAAATTAGAAATAATAAAGTGTGTTTACCTTTTAAATACAGGTAACAGTTAACACCTATTTAGTGTGGTGTACTTAATAAATGTATGTTGTTATTTATTATTATTATTTATAATATTTGCTTAGTACAGGTTTTAGGTAGGTAACTGCTGTTTTATGTAAATGAAAAGTATAAATATTAAAAGTAATAGTCCTTACCAAAACTAATTTAATAAGAAAAACAGCAAACGTAAGAAAGGATATCGTCATCAGCGCGCTTTCAGAGGAGGGGATCTCGACATGGCCGTGCTCGTGCGCAGACCTCGCGCTGCGCCGGCGGTCATCGTCCGGCCACACACGGTCTACGTGGTATTCTGAATAAAGAAGTTTATTAAATTAGTTGTTTTATTTATAACTAGCGAACAGCAGATAAAATTTTCCTATGTCCGTCTCCTGATTCTAAGCTACCTCTGCGCAAATTTGCAGCCGAATCGGTTATTCCATTCTTGAGCTATAAATAGTGTAACTAACACCACTTTATATAGATTGATATCTTTAAATAATCTGATTTATTATTGGATCAAAAGGTCTATCTCTTAACTCTAACACTAAAAACTAAGGTGTATGGTGAACACAATATGTTGCAAATGTGTAAAACTTTTTAAATTACTAAATGTATGTGATTATTCATTAAACATGGCGATAATAATTAGGTTAATAAGAAAATTTATGAAGTTATTGCATAGAAACAATTATTTGATAAATCACAAATTTTGAATTAAATCTGCCCGTTTAAAGTGAGTCAAAATCTAGTCGGATACATATATAATGCAAACATGCAGGCGAAGCTGGTAAATGTGGTAAATAATAAAGAGTCTTTATTTCACTTTAATGTTAATCTATGATATTAATGTCATGTTATTCATATATAAGTACTTACATGGAGCAAATAAATACAAACCTATACTATTTAATATTGAATCCTTCAAGTCTTCAAGGTATTTAAGTTTTCCCTTTATTGTTCTTCGACTGTGTTTCGATATTGTTTCGGCAACCACCTTGATCGTTTTCCACAGTCCTTCAAATTTATTTTCCTGGTTCGCGGGTTGATGTCCATTTGTTACTTTTATATTGTCCTCCAGATTTGTAGGATTCTTTTTTTCACCAAGTTTATTTTGAGACTTATTAATTGATACTTGACCAGTTTTCATATTTGAATTAAAATTAGATTGGACAATATCTTCTTCTTGGGGAAGGAGTATTGGCATCGAATATGAAGTAGTTATTTCTAGATCTACGTTGTTTCCAGTAGGATTTTTCTTTATTTGTTCGATATATATTCTTTGAAACCCTTGATTTATTCTAGAGTTGGTTGACTCTGACATTTTTTGGGGAACTTTTACAGTCGTTGGAATATCACTGAGAAAAATTGATCCATCAGTAGTAAATGTCTTTAGATAATTATCATTGTAGATTTCTTTGTAAACGTCACTTCCGAAAATAGTCGTATTTTTAAATTTGGTCTCTTCCTTAATTCGTGTCGTTTTAAGATGTGTTTGTGCATCTTCGAATGCGTTTGGTTTCAGACTACTTTCATATTCAGGAGTTTTCGAACGAAATCGGTTATTATAGGGTTCTGGAGCCTGTGTTTGTATAATATCCATATAGGGTCTTACGGATGGCGTTTTTACACTGGCATACGGTACTCTTCTTATATCACCAACATTTTCCACCCTATCAATAGTCCCCTTGCTCCACTTTGGAATGAGCGTTTCATTCTTATATTTCATATTCGCTTCATTTACGCGATTCGTATTCGGATTGTGTTTGAATCGCGCAGGTTCATTTCTGTGATAAGTTTGCGATATTTCCACCCACTCACAAGAAGTTGTGGTGAGGATAAGAAAGATGATAAAAAACATGATAATGCACGAACGGCGTGTCGTGTTGTGAACTGTGCCGTGATGGATTGCATCTAAATGTGTTACAGTAGGGCTGTAACGGCTTTAATCTGTTTAATTTTTAGTTTTATAGCATTGAAATGCTTTATAAATGAGAAATTTTGAAAGAATAGAAAAAATTTTTTCTCGATTCAGGATCCTGCCTCGTGATCAAAAAATTTTTTTTATTCTTTCAAAATTTCTCGGCTTTAATCTGTGTTATTATGTAGTAAATACTACTATGGAATAACGTACGCATTAGTTAAGTAACATAAATTTGTGAAAAATGTTGACTGCCTTTTTTTCGGCGTAGTGTTCATCATTATCACTAATAGGTTTGCTTTATTTGGTTTATGAACTTTAAAATTGTGATATATAGGTCAGGTTCTTTTTCGTTTTATTTGTTTTTTTCCTTGCAGAAGTGATTACATATATTCTTTATTTTAACTCAAGAGATTGAATTTACGTTTGTCTTCACCGGAGTAATAGTGACCAGATTATAAATTAAATCATAGTAAATATTATTGTACTACTACAATATTGTAAACGGACAAAATTAAGGTCTTGAATTGCACAACCCTAATAGTGTTGGGTACTCGCAGTAACGACAGGACACCGAAGCGTAAAGTTCACTAACTCGTGAAAATGCTAACTGTTTGTATAATCTCATGCGATTGTTTATGATGAGATTAGCAAGAGTATTGACTCAGTTTTCTCGAGGGGTTTACGAAAGTTTTATGTAGCTAAATCAGGTTATACGACTTCAGTAGTTATTTTAGCAAAAAGTTATTTATTTTAGCAGAAGATCCACATATCTCTACATAGTATAAAACAAAGTCGCTTTTACTGTCTATTGATGGGTTTTTTAATAGATAGAGTGATTTAAGAGGAAGGTTTATATGTATAATAACATCTATCCAACTGAGTAGTTGGATAGATGTTATTATAATTGAGAGTTCAATTAACGCGTGCGAAGCCGCGCGCAAACGCTAGTATCCTATAAGATGAGCCTAATATTGTTGTATTGTCTGTCTCTTCTCTACTATAACAAACCGTTTAAACAATATGGATAAAATTTGCTCCGGAGATAGTTTAAGATCCGAGAAAAGACAAATATAAGTAGTTTTTATTCCGGAAATCCCACCGGAACGCGGAGAACTATTGTACAACGCGGGTGAACCCAGTTTTATTTTCAGATGAAACCATATAACTTGTAGTTCAGTAAAAATGAAACATAATTTTTTTACGCTGAATGTTCAAATGTACTGTTTTTCTCACAAGAACAATAAATGTGTTGCTTTTTAATAAAAAAATTGGGTAAAAGGTTTTCGAAAAAATTGTGAGACAGATACAATTAAAAACGTCATTTATTATTTAAATTAGTAATATTAACATTTTGTATATATATCATGATTTCATTTACAAATTAATTCTAAGAAATTTGTTAACAGACCTGCATAACACTTAAAGTGCTCTTTTGAACTTTATACTACAGTTAACAAAAAAATAAAAAATAATCAAATTCTTTTTTAACTTTTGAAAAACTTAATTATTAAAATAGTTTGAAAGACATTTTCACTTTAATTTAATATATGAAATACAATTTAGCTTAAAGTTCTCGTAACCAAGCCATTAAGATAAAAAAAGATTATTACCATATCATACAATTAAAATAGCATTTGTGCATTATGCTTATAAAATTAAATTCACTTGGACATCACAACTGTAGATTATACATTTATATAAGAAATATTATGTTATACAAACGAAATATGTTAAAATCTTTGTATAATTTCAATTTACGTATATAATAAAATTAAAAAAATAAAACATAACTTCATCGGCAGCTGCAGGTCAAATATAAAATCTAATCCTTACAAAAAATAAGTAAAAAAATCGGTCGTTCTAAAAAAAAATGTAAAAATAAAAACTCAAAAAATAATACTAAAAATATTACATTAAAGCTCGCTAAGTTACAAATGAAATAAAAGCTGCCTTAACCGTTACAGGAATGGACTTTACAACCGCGATACTAAACATCAAACAAATATTAACGAAAACTAAATGTTTCACAACTTAATAACTTATTACTAGTTTAAGTTAAAAGCATTGCGGTAAAAATTGAGAGATCACAGAGTATGGAAGCTTGGCTGCGGTTTAAAAAAAATCACAGTTCATTTGTGATGCTGTGTTATGTTATCGTTATAGTATATAGCGCGCTCCGGCGTCGCTCGTCCAACATTTTCTGTTAATTTTTAAACTTATCATAAAGAAAAAGATCATTAAATTTGGTGTAGCCTTTCGTAATAATGCGCGTACATCACATCTCGGCGATTTATATCAATTTTATACTAGCTTATTATAAGTACATTGGATATATTCATAAAACATATCAAGTGGGGAAAGTTAACCATTTTTTCATTCTTATCACATAAAAAAATATATAAAAATATAACAACCGTTCAAAAAAATATATAAAAATAAATGCTAAATTGTAAAAATGC
This sequence comes from Zerene cesonia, assembly GCF_012273895.1. Lineage (NCBI taxonomy): Eukaryota > Metazoa > Arthropoda > Insecta > Lepidoptera > Pieridae > Zerene > Zerene cesonia. Next base: position 8,513,653 of record NC_052109.1, read on the forward strand.
ATTTTTTAATAAAATATAGTTTAGGAGTTAGTTGGCACGACAAATGGAAAATATTGGCAACTGTGTTATAGTAAACTAATTGTTATTGGGCTGACACTTGGCATGATTCGGGAAAACCATTTTGTACAAGTTATATCTAAGTGCGTGCAGCCAAACTATAAAGTTACAATAAATACTTTCCATGCATATTATTTATTAATGTATAACCTAATAACGTTATATTATGTTTTGTACTTTTAAGGGCCGATAGCAAAATTCAAATAACTAATTTTTTTTTTTTTAATTTTTAACACCAAATGCCAACTCGCACTTGGCCAGCGAGCTGGACTGTGGCCTGAAAGCTCATAGAACGCCTGTGTCAGTGGGAACGTATAAAATTATGAAATATATAAAACCTATATATAAATTTGTCTGACGTAAGTAGGGTGAGGATATCTTTTAGAATTTGGTTACAAACTTAGATATAACTCGAATATTACATTAAAATAGTTCTCGTGTAACATTCAACATATATTACGAACTAGAAACATGAATAAATCTCACGAACAGTCCACTACACTTAACCTAGCCCTAGCATAGTCTAATTAGGCCGTCGACACGCAGTCCTGTCATATAGCTATTACAAATCAATGTTTTATTTAGAAATTCGAAGTTTTGGTACTTAAAAAAAGGTGTATTTTTTGGATAAAATAATTTACCAAGTAGGATTATATTTTAGACCAGTGAGAAGGCTACAAATAATTTTATTATGTCATATATACTAACTATATTTTAAATTAGCAATAGAAATAATAGTCGATGGTAATGTGTATATACTATATTAAATTGTATATATTTATATATAATAAACAAATCTAGAGCATTTCAAACTTTATTGGTAATGGTCCTCTTTTATAAAATCTATTTCTTAAAATAAGATAATAATGTTCATTGAATTTAAAGTATCCACAAAATAGTACCTACTAATTAATACAATGGCCTCATGAGTAATTTTTTTTTTACAAAGTCAAGAAGATTTAATTTGCGTCATCTAATTGGAAGCATAACCACACATTAAACACAATTTCTTTATATAATTTTTTTTACCCATAATTTTATTTATATTTAATAGCCTGTGCTTTATCGAGACACTAAGATATACCATATCGAGGATTAAACCTAGGTCTCTTTGAAAAGGAAGCTTTTTTCTAACAACACTACTAAAAAACCATCTTATTATTATATGCAACCTTCATGTCATTATGTATACTCGAATAAATTCTGTTCTAGTAAATATTATTTCCGATATAATATTTCAAAGTCTATAGACATAGGCCATAATACAACAGTGATTATTTCATACTTTGTACTAATATTACTTACAACTAATTTTCGTGCTCACATATTGGGCTATAAACAAAGATATTTTATGAACAAAATGTTTAGTGGCCATTAGAATATACTTTCACTTCCCCCGAGTTGACCCAAAGCAATTGTAATAAAATAATATATTAGCTATATCAACTGTATGTAGATTGTGACATCAATGTTTTACATTTTATTAAAAAAAAATCTTAAATACAATTAACGAACAGCAATTACATAAACAACTTGTTTCACTTATAATTAATATGCACAGGAATGTTTGTTATTTTGTATAATATATTGTATAGCAGAATATAAGTACATGTAATCGATCAAAAATTATAAAAAATTAATGTTACTCACTAATAAATACACATGTTCCTGCCCCTTGTTTCATTAGATGCCATTTAAATTAATTATATCTTATCTGTAAGTACTCGATTACCATAGATTTTCGCTCTTTGACACAATTTAACGACAATTCACAACAGCATAACGATGCGACTTATCTTAATTTCTTTAAAATCCTCTTCGCTCCCTCATTTCTTGAAAACATTTCCACTTTAACTTTATTATCACCACACAGTTACATTAGCACTGTCAACGTTTTCCAATGCGACACACAAGTTCCGAGTAAACACAGAATGTTGTCCAACGCACAGACACAGCACACAGCGGCGCAACACGCACACGCACGCCGGGCGGCAGGCGTCAGCGCACGCGCAGGCGGCGCCAGGTGCGGCGCGCTCGCTCCTCCCAACTTGCCATTTCCCTGAAACGGGCAAATTTGGACTTCATATTTAGTATGCTAATCACTGAAATATCAGGTGTGTGTGTGTGTGTGTGCACACTCACGGTCAGCGCTCGGCGTAGCGCGCGTCGTCGCTGGGGTGCGTGAGGTAGCGCTGGCCGACGCGGCGCTCGAGCGCGCGCAGGTCGCTGAAGGCCTCCTTGCTCTGCAGCCAAGCGTGCGCCGCGCACTTGTCCACCGACAGCCGCTTGCGCTGCTTCACTTGCAGCAAGTTGTTGATAAGGTCGATCGCTGTGGACGACGGTTACAAATTACCTATACAGCGAATCTTTACAGCAGTATTACAAAATTAACAAGTAACTCAGTTAAATGCCAAATGAACAGATTTCAGAAAGGCGTTCGAATTAGTAGATCACATGTTGCGTACCAAGTTCTTTGAAACATGTTTTAAAAAAAGTTGACGACATCGATCACGCATAACAGAGATCATACCACATGACGAAAAACTTAAAACTTATTAAGATTTATGCCAATTATTAGGTAATATTGAGATTCTAATACAGGAGTTCTTCAAGGATCTTATTTGGGGCCATTGTTTTTCTTTGTTGACTTAAATCAAATTTAAAACGCATGCAGATAACATGCATGCGGTGTAGAAAATAAATTGTTAAAATTGTTCAATTGTTTTAATTTGCAGTAACATAAACTGAATTAATTATTATTAATTGAATAAAACTATTGTGCCTTTGCATAAAAATATGCGAAGACATACAACTAATATGGTTCTCTCTACCTCCGTTACAACTAACTAACATTATCAAAAGCACTAAAAAGCTCAAGTCAGGTCAAGTCAGGTCAGTAAATGGAATCATTTGGTTCTTCGCGATCCATCCTCATTCCAAACAATCATTGTATTTGATTAGTTGTGTGCCCGCGCTAGCGGCCTATTTGCGGCGTTTGCATTTTAATGTACGTTTTTTATGATAGATCTAGTGGATTGCCTGATAATAAGCGATCATCACCGCCCATGAACATTTGCCGAGGTAGGGTCTTAGCAGATGTGTTGCGCTAAGGAATAAGGAATGGTTTGGGAAGGGTGAAGAAAAGAGTATGTGTTTAAAAAAAGTGTATGTGCGTGCGTTTGTTCCACATACCCTCCGCGGAGATCTCGCTCCAGGGCGAGGGCGGGTACATGAAGGCGGCGTTCTGTATCTGCTCGTGGATGTCCTCGTCCTCGTTGAAGGGGAAGGTGCCGGAGAGCGACACGTACACGATCACGCCCACCGACCACATGTCCAGCGAGCGGTTGTAGCCCTTGTTGCGGAGCACCTCGGGCGCTGACCAGCCAGAGATACAGCTCTTATTATACATAGCATTAACTGCCTAGGGCCTTAAGAAACGTAAAGACGAATATATGTCGCATGAAAAATCGTCACAGTGAACTTATCTGGAACACTTTTAAGCGCATACAAAAGGAGAGCTCCTCAGAACTTCCTTTCAAAGTAGACCTATGTCTAAGTCGATAATTATATGGATACGCTACTGGGCGTATACCGTGCCTGCCAAAAATTAATTGAAAAGACACAAAAATTAAGAATTGTTGCTGTCGATTAATATATTGAATGTCTAGAACATTATATAGGTAAATTTCAGAATTAACTATCTGTTGACTGTGACTGTATTGGTCGTTGCAGCCCTCTAGGACGTTCACCGTTGGACATAGACCTCTCCCAAAGACGATCACCAGCGGCTCCCTGCCGCTTTGATCAGGTCGTCCGTCCATCTGCCTGTGCGACCTGCCACTACCTGTACGTGCACGCAGTGAGGTGCGGCTCACCGAGGTAGGCGGGCGTGCCGACGACGGAGCGGCGGAAGCACTTCTCGCCGATGATGCGCGCGAAGCCGAAGTCGCACAGCTTCACCTGCGGGAACTGCTCGTCGGACGACAGCAGCACGTTCTCCGGCTTCAGGTCGCAGTGCACGATGTTCTTCTCGTGCAGGTGCTTCAGCGCCACCAGGATCTGCGGGGCCGTTTGTGTTCAGATACCATTGTTTTTTATAAAAAACTAAACCAAAGTGTCAGAAATGTACCAAATGACAATTAACAGATTTTGAATATGAAAGGAATCATCAAAAATAGCTTCATTCAAAATATTTCACCTTTTTGAAAGTTGGTTGACAAGTGTAGTATGCGACGGCACGTACCTGCGCCACCACGAACTTGGTGATGCGCTCGGGCAGGCGGCCGCGCTCGTGCGAGAGGATCATCTCGAGCATGTCCCCGCGCAGGCGCTCCATCACCACGAAGATGCGCTCGGGCGTCTCGAACATGCGCTCCAGGTTGACGACGCCCGGGTGCGACAGGTTCTGCAGGATCGCCACCTCGTTCTTCAGCTGCGCCTCCTGCTTCGTGGGGAACCGCAGCTTGTCTATCACCTGTTTCGATACGCGTCAAGTTTTAGTGTTACAGCAAAACTCAGGTCTAACATGTAATGTGTTTATCTTGTATCCTAAAACGAGCAATTCTTGTATATATATATATTTAATTGTAATCTCGGAATCGGATCCAACGATTTACATGAAATTTAATGGGTTCCGGGGGCGATAAATTGATCTAGTTAGGAATCTTTTTTAGAAAATGTCATATTCGTGTTTTATCGACTCAATCTTACTTTTTTAACAAATAGGTTTGAGCAGTCCCAATTTATTATGTCTGTTCCTGACATCTATTTGCGAATAATTAAAGTTCCAGCGAAGTCAACGAGTGTTTGCTTTGAGGTTAGACAAATTGTTTATATTGTTTTGTGTTTTCTTAATGCACGTGTTCACTTAAAAATGCCTAAACGATCTTGGAAAAAAACGTTTATAAACAATCTAACTTCACGAAGTTAAACCGAGCAAAGCTCGGTCATCTAGATACTTGACAATTATTTTAGTTCAATTTTGACATTTGATTTAAAGATTTCATATCTAAGGTCCAGTAAAGGATTTTAAATTTAGGGAGTTGCAAGTGCGTAGACCGCATCTGCATGCGGTGTCGATGTGTGCTGCCTGATCGGCGTGTTAGTACCAGTTGCATGTGTGTGTGTATATGTTACGTGTGCGTGGTACGTGTGTATGTTAGTGCGTGTGGCTCGCAACTACATGCGAGTGTGTGTTGCGCGTGCGTGCGTGCGTGTGCGTGTGGGCGGCACCTTGATGGCGACGGGGCGCGCGGAGGCGCGGTGCAGGCCGGCGTACACGATGCCGAACTGGCCCGAGCCGAGCACCTCGTCGGGGTGGATCTGGTAGAGCTGCGCCATCTCGGCGCGGCCGCCGGCGCCGGCGCCCGCGGGCCCCGCGCCGTCGGGCTCCGCCCCCGCGGGCTCGCCGGGCGCGCGGCGCGGCTGCGGCGGCTGCAGCAGCGGCAGCAGCGCGTGGCGGATGGCGGTCTCCCAGGAGCGCGCCAGGTAGGCGCCCAGCCCCGACTCGGGCGGCGCGCACCCGCCCTCCTCCGCGCCCACCAGGTAGTCCACGTTGGCCGTGCGCAGCTCGAAGCAGTGCATCACGTCTGACGTATCCGACATATACAGAAGATTACTATTTATATATATTATCTAACAACAGTTAAATATTGACAGACTGAGTTGACTATAATCTGATAACAATCTAATCGTGACCGACACAGGTAAAACACTCATTAATTATCCTCTGACAACAGCAAAATATTGAGAGAGCTAAAAGCCTCCTTGACGAGCATCTGCCAACAGTCAAATGCTGACAGACACAATTAGAACACTCATTTTCTATATCCTGACCGCAGTTAAAGCATTCATTGATGACCACCTAACAACGGCCAGATGCCCAGAGACAGTTTCAGTTCCCAGAGAGCATTATCTCGGAGAGCTCACCCGAGTGCGGCTGCCTCGCGGTGTCGATGGCGAGAATCTCGTTGAGCGGCACCTCCTTGTAGTACTTGGTGCCGTGCTCCGACGTGAACATCGTGATGCTCTTGCTGTCCATGCGCCAATAGTGTCTGCGGACCTGGGTAGTATCATACACTTCAATAAATAACATGTAACACCAGCACAAGAAAATAGGAATAAAGGAAAAAAATGTTCAAAGAACAGTGCAAAGGACTGGGTAGGATAAGGAAAAGTATTTGGGCTTCTAGCTACCCGCTTCACCGTACAAAACACAGTAGCATTCGCTTGCTACTATTTCCCACCGCTCTTCTGTGGGAGTGTGGGACTTCTCCGGTGCGAGCTGACCCAATTCGTGTCGAAGCTGGCTCGACTTCCAGACAAGAATTATTAAAGCTATAACCGTTAAGGTTTTCACTAGATAAAAGAAAAAGTATCCATTCTCACATACTGAAGGTTTGTTAAATTTTTAATAGGACAGGAAATGCAGTTTGACAATATGTGCAGAGGTCAACATACAGTGGTGTCCTTGTTGGTGAAGTGCACGAGCCAGCCCTGCTTGAGCCACTGGCCTTCGCGCTTCTTGGTGTGCTTCACCGACTGCACGATGCGCATCAGCGGTATGTTGGCGCTCGGCGATGATGATGAACTGGACATTAAAGGCATCTTAACATAACACTTGGTACAGCATTATTTGTTTCATGCAAAAAAATTAACAGATTGAGTTGTCAATTTGTTAGTTTTTAAGTACAGATTTTAACCGACTTCAAATAAGGAGGTTATAAATTCGATTGTATATTTTATGTGTTTGTTACCTCATAACGTGTCACTGGGCGAACGGTAACAATGATCTTTTTTTATTTGAAAGCTGATTCCTACCGCCTATATGAGACCACATATAAATTTCATCCAGTTCTGACTATGTATAGACCTAATTCTTATTGTCCTTAACTAAAGGTGGACCACGCCCGCATGTGAATGTAATAACTTTATATATATCTATTACGATATTGAATAATCTACGAGGTCTTATCTAGGATATGAAAGTAGTTAGAGCAGTATACCTGCTCGGTCTACTGGGCGTGGTGTCCCGTTGCGGCTCCTCCTCGGCTTCCGCCTCGCTTCGCCGCAGCTGCACCGGCTGGAATATTAGAATTTATTTTGTGAATATAATATTAGAAACAAACTAGCAGCCCGAACCTGCGGCTTTACTGCTGCTTTAAATGTAGCCTAAGTGTTAGCCAGACTGTCTATCTCTGTACAAAATCTCATACAGAACTCAACAGAGGGCGCAAAAAAATAAAAAATATTTATTATTGTATAATATTTCTTATTTCTCTCTTCGTAAATTTTGTCCTTTTTTGTTAGTTGTTGTATGTGTTCTTGGGTTGAAATGAAATGTTTGCCTATGTCTATATCTTTGTCTGTGTCTTTATCTATGTCTTTGTCTATATCTATTTACTATGGTGAACAAATGTTTGCCCATGTCTATATCTTTGTCTATGTCTACATCTTTGTCTATATCTTTGTCTGTGTCTTTGTCTATGTCTATGCCTAAGTGTGTCTAAAATCAGTAAGTAAGGTAAGATAGAGCCTGCAAGGCTACCTCGTGCCCCCCCTCCGGCTCGCCGTCGTCCGACTCGTCGTCGTGCAGCGCGCGCGTGCCGTCCGACAGCTCGCTGCTCGTGCTGCAGCTGTCCTGGAACTCTGGAACGTATTTGTTTATATATATATAGCTGACCCGACTAACGCTGTTCCGCCTCTCTTATCATTTAGGGGTATGAAAAAAAGATGTTGGATGATTCTCAGACATACCCAATATGCATACAAAATTTCACATTAATCGGTCCAGCCGTTGCGGAGGAGTTTGGTAACAAAAATTGTGACACGGGAATTTTAGTTGAAATTAACCTTTCTTGAACTTTATTGTACTTAAGTAAATCGTACAGTAATTTATGATGTTTGCACAAGTTAAGAATCCTTCATATCCAACTATTGGAAATACATAAATATTAAACTTTGTGTAGAGACTCCTGCGCACGTGACCCATCTAACCCAACTTTAAACGCGTCTCTTCCAGCTCTCCTCTACAAATCCGCCGCCCTGGTGGCGGACCCGGGAATACACCTACAAGCAGGGTGTGGGGTCTCTACCAAGGATAGAAGAATCGTATATAAATCTGGGGGCTCGTCGTTCGATGGAGTTTAGAGACATCAAGTGACATTTAATTGCACAGCTCCAGAGACGACAGCACGACTGTTTGATGAATGAGTTGTCATTTAAGATACAGATGTCGCCTTTCATAACTTGTTAAGCTGGCGCATCGTATAAAAACTAGAAGTCCACTTAAAAACAGTGCGTATTCGTAGGACTCGTGCCTACGTTATTTATCCAACGTTCGACCCAACCACCTCCACTTTGTCCCCCCTCCCCCCCGGTCCCCTTGTCTGTTCGCAGCAAGGCAAGTACCGTGGAGGTCCCTGAGCTCGCCGCCGCAGTCCTTGGGCACGAGCGGCGCGCACTTGCGGTGCGCGTTGTAGCGGCAGTCGCGGCACTGCAGGCCCTGCTTGAACAGGCCGCGCAGCAGCCGCTTGCAGAGCCGGCACACGGTGGGCCGCGTGTACGAGTGCACCGCGAACGTGTGCGGGATGCCGGCCGACGCGCTGCGCCCCGCCCACTGCGTGCGCGCGCTGCCCGCGCTGCCCGCCTGCGCGCCCGCGCTGCCCACGCTGCCCGCCTGCGCACCCGCGCTGCCCGCCTGCGCGACGGTTGGAAAAAAAAACTATTTTTTTTTTCGGCTCTTTGCACTTTGGTAAAATTGTTTTTTTGACGATTCGACAGCACTTCTGTTGATTTGAATGAATAAGAGGAAAAGTGTATAAATTTGGTTTTTATGCAGTATTTCGCTTGTTTGTATCGATTTAATTGTGGGATGATGTGTGATGTGTATATATTGTTAAAAAAAACTTTATTTATTACCTTATGCAAATTCATTTTAGCTTACTTAAAGCTTCCTTCAAAGTGCCGCACGTTTATAATGAGTTTGTTTCTTGTGTTATTTCTATTAATCATGTAATTCTAAAACTCTTAAATTTGAAAGCTATTCATTAATTTTCAAAGAAATACTAATTTATGCGTTATATATTGGATGGTGGGTGAGGTCGTAAATAAAACTCAAAATTGTCTATTATATAAAGTATTTATTTTAATATAAAAATATAAAATTGATTACAATAGTGGTTAGTTCCACCCACCACCCAATAAAAGAGGTTAGTTTAAACTTTATTTCACAGAATAAACTTATATTTGTAATGTTCGGATGCAAAACAGCATTAAGAAATATAATAATCAAAATTATAAAAATCACAAGATTCATAACGTGGAATGATTCATCAGCAGTACATTAATAAAAATAAACTATAAAATATAAGAAATCTGGAATGTATAAAGAGATTCATATCAATAAGTCTTGAATAACTTTAAGTAAATACAGGATATTCTTCGAGATATGGAAGTATTTTAGAGATGGACTCTTGCACATCTTACGATAATAATACAAATTTCTATTATATTCATACAACGTGTTTGTTGAGCTGTTTTATCTCTTTTATTATATAAAAATCGATTTGCTAAATAAAATTTTTTATTCGATATTGATATTCTTAAAAAGGTTTAAAAATAGTCAAAATTATTGTTTAAACAATATCACCATCATCTGTCATTAAAGTATCAACTTACAACAGTAAAAAAATTATTAAAGAAAAAAAATACAGTTATTACACTCATTATTGCAAGAGATCTTTAAGCGTATCAATCAAATCTTATATAAATAAAAATAAATGTCAATCACAAAAGATAGCTAAATCTATGAATACATGAAATTTTTTATCGTATAAATCAATCATAATAAAAATTAATTTAAATTTCAAATGATCAATGATTGCCCGTGACGAGATCAGCGAGGCGTCTTACCAGCGAGTCGTCGTGCGACGCGTGGCTCTGCGCGGACGTCCGCGACGGGCTGCGCGGCGCGGCCGACTGGCGGCGCGCGCTCGCCCCGCCGCCCGCCGCCCCCGCGCCCCCCACCGGCGACTCGCAGTTGGAGGGTACTTTGACTGCGCATCGCTTGTGGTAGTTTAAGCCGCAACCTGCAAATATGTTACGGGAAGAAAATATTACAAAACGAATCACGTACAATGGAATACAATTCACTGGGCGGTGTACGTACGAGAAGGATAAGAAAAAAAAACAAACAAATTGAGGGTAGTATCTATTAATTATGGCAATTTAAAAACATAAACTACACCTTTTAGCTAATGATACGTTAATTTAATAGATAGACACTAATATCTTCGTCTATTATAAATATAAGGTGTCTATTTTCGTTCACTTTTCGATATCATTTTTTTTATATAATAGGAATTAGAAATTTTAAATCGTTAAAAAGACATTCTCACCTTCACACTTGAGCCCCTGGCGCACCAGGCCGAACAGCATCTCGCCGCAGAAGTCGCAAAAGGTGGGCGCCTTGTACGAGTGCACCGCCAGCGCGTGCGGCCGCGCCGCGGGCGCCTCCGCGCCGCCGTCGCATAGCACCGCTGGTTTGGGTTGATGATAGCGATAAATTACTCTTGCACGACAATTCTTATTAAATACTATATTTACTATACTACATTAGCGAGCTTTTAAACCATAAACAATGGTTTATAAGCCCGCTGTTTGTCACGCAGTTTGTCAGCCCCATTGTAACTAACACCCTAACAATATAAATACAAACTTGGTCAAAAAAAAAAAGAAATTAAAACAAAACAAATCGTTCTCTGCCAATCACTAATAAAACAATGTTTCTAGTTATAAGCAAAGAAAGTACCACGGAAATTAATCACCTAAAAATATAATGCTGTTGAATCCTGATAATTTGACATAGATGCATGCACGTGTGGAGATGTATAGTTTTCAGCTTGATACATACCATAAAAATACTAAGAAGGCACTATTCAATACAATCTGTTTGAGGCAAACTGAATTGGACATTATAATGCCTAGGTTGTAGTTCAAGTGTAAGATAGCGTAATTAATTCCATTATAATTTAAAATCAATATTCCGTCAGCCACCAGTTCATGCAGCGCGGGTTCAAAAAACCATTATAACTTCGCCGCATCGGTCATATTTCACGATATTATACCATTACAACCAGATCCTTTTCATGGTCCTTCGAGCCGGATGCTTCTGATCCGAAACCTAATGACTATCAATTTGGTCAGTATAAGCAAATTGCGTCACACTCACGGTTAGCAGTGAGCACGATCTCGACAAGGGTCTCGTCGGTGACGTCGGTGCACGAGTTGATCAGCTGCAGCACGTTCGGCGAGCAGTAGTCGTGCCGGAACAGCAGGATGCGGTCCGACAGCCGGTTCAGACCGTTATCTGGGATCTAAGGGGATTCATCATCATCAATCATAGAAACATATTGTATAGTGGAGGTGATGAAAAAAAATATGGCAAAAGAATGTATATCATCATCAGCCCTTCTATTGTTCCCACTGCTGGGACACAGGCCTCCTATGAGGGTTCAGGCCATAATCCACCACGCTGGCCAAGTGCGAGTTGGCGGATGTCACATGTCGTCGAACTTTTGATTCTTGGACATGCCGGTTTCCTCACGATGTTTTCTTTCACCGTTTTAAGCAGTGGTGATGTTACCTACATGCGCAAATTGAAAAATCTAATTTATTTCCTGCACGCTCGCCCGGTATCGAACCCTGACTTATCGATTTTGAAGTCCGCGGTTCTCACCACTGAGCCACCACTGCTTTTTCAGGGATGTATATATCTTTAAAAAAAATATATAAGTACTTTGTTAAGCATGTACAAGCTAAAACACACACACACACACACACACACACACACACACACACACACACACACACACGTACTTTTATATTTTTTATTTTTTATTTTTTACGTGTTAAGCAACTGTAGAAATTAATTTATTTTTGTTTTTGAACCTAATTAAATTTTTGTTTTGCTTGCACATTTAAATATGGATTTACTTTTATAAGGAGGAACGTTGGCTCTTAAGATACAGATTTTTTTTTTTTCTAGTTTAAGAGGCAATGTACATAGATATGTAAGGTATGTTTTGGCAAAATAAAGATTTTATTATTATTATTATTATTATTTTGTTTTGGGACTCGCTGCAAATCCAAGAGCGTTAATTTTCAGCGAGACCTATTACAATTGGAAATAGTGTATAATTTTAACAACATTTTACTATCCCACTATTTTGAAATGTTTAGTGAAATAAATGGACCTGCAAAAATTGTATCAACTCTGCGTGTAATAGCTATAAAAGAAAATTTTGAATACAAGTGTAATATGTGTTAGTCTTAATTCGAGCGATTTATCCAATATTGCAATACCTTTTCATGCACAAACTTAACGGCCAACTCCTTGAGGTGCGCGAGCGTCAGCCGGTGCGCGGGCGCCGACACCGCGTCGCGCATCACTCCCAGCTGGAAGAGGAACGTTATCTCGTCCTCCATCCTCCGCGCCGCTCACTCTGGAATTTATACATTGATATTTAGTATAATTTCACTTATATTTTAATCTTTAGAACATGAGACAACATCGTATGAATACTATATGAAAACGTAGAAAGACAAGTTTTTCTGTGTCAGTGTGTGTGTGTGTGTGTGTGTGTGTGTGTGTGTGTGTGTGTGTGTGTGTGTGTGTGTGTGTGTGTGTGTGTGTGTGTTTGTGTGTGTGAGTTAAAAAACATATTAACTTAATTAAAATGTCTTTATCCATCTAGGCTATCAGATTTCTTCTCCTGAGCAACCTTTTGGTGACCTGATGTACCTCCTACCTGTTTCCTCATAGTACCTCATCTAACTTGCATCATATTAAGCTTCACTTCAACAACAGAGTGTACAGTATATAATATATTTCATAGGTAGGTATTTGGTATGTTACCTCCATGCATCAGTCCTGTTCTCTTAGTCAAAATTCAAACTATAATGAGATAATTTCGCCTGCCAATCCGAAAAAGGTTCAGATCAATCGACCTAGAACCCGGATTCGAGATATGCAAACGAAAAAATAATACACATTTCTTTACATTTATTTGTTTTCAAATGGAAGACATGATTCCCAATGCAAGCGCATACAATTACGTAATAAATGCCCAACAACAAAACACTTTAATCGCAGCTTTAAATAAATGCACCTCGCGTAACCTCTGATAACCAAAACCTCTGATTTTTTGTTTTGTTTGATTGAGCTCGGGGACTTTTTTGTATCTCAAGGTAAATTATCTGTTTCATCTACATTTTCATTACTAGCGGTCCGCCTCGGCTATGCAGCGTGCACGTGGTAGATACAGCGGACGTTAAATTCGGAAGTTTAATGGATGTTTAATTATACATATAAACCTTCCTCTTTAATAACTTTATCTATTAAAAAAACCTCATCAATATATTTGCTTGATTTTAAAGTTCTAAGCATATATAGACAAGCACAGACTACGCGCTGCGCGTTACTACACACACGCGGAATACGACGTTTTATACTATGTATCGATAGTGATGTCACCCAGTGAAAATGCAGCTTTCAAAGAATTTTTCAAAATTGATCCAGTTGTTTTTGCAATAAACAAAACCTCAAATGCATTATGTAGGATTAGAATAATTGTACGTATATCTAATTAAATATTATAGATTATTCACGAGCTTCTCCATCACAAACAGTCTAAATTCTCATATCAGTCCCGATCTGTTTTGCCTTATCAATTATAAATAATATATCAGTTTGCCGATCTTTATTATCTTCTGACAATAAATTGAAGTGGAAAAAATTGTTAATACCGTTTACATAAAATAATAATAAACAAACAACATTATCCAAAATACCTACATATATGAACATTAAAGATACCAACACAGGAACGAAAAATTTATCAGGTTAAATAGCCGGCCTTATCGCTTATAAGCGATCTCTGCCGGGCAACCTTTGGATAGGATTTTTTAAAACTTAACATTAGAATAGGTCGTTTTCAAATAGATTAAGATGATATTAAATACAATGACATAATGTAAAAATACAAAAAAGCAGTGGTGGTTTAATGGTGTGAACTCGGACTGCAAAATCGAAAAAGTCGGGGTTCGAGGCTGGGCGAGCGTGCAGAAATAAATTGATTTTTCAATTTATCTGCACACGTGAATTGCATCACCACTGCTTAAAACGGCGAAGGAAAACATCGTGAGGCAACCGGCATGTCCAAGAATCAGAAGTTCGACGACATGTGACATCTGCCAACCCGCACTTGGCCAGCGTGGTAGATTATGGCCTGAACCATATAACCATAGGAGGCCTGTGTCCCAGCTGTGGGCACATATATGGGCTGTTAATGAACACTAGCTGTGACCCGCGGTTGAAACCGCGTAAGCGTGCTGCGTAACCGTATCCCGTAGGAATATCGGTATAAAAAGTGCCTATGTGTTATTTCAGTTGTCCAGCTATCTACGAAGCAAAATAGTATTATTATTCACCAATAGATGTCAGAAAAAAAAACACGAATAAAACACGAATATGACATTATTTCAGTTGTCCAGCTATCTACGAAGCAAAATAGTATTATTATTCACCAATAGATGTCAGGAAAAAAAAAACACGAATATGACATTTTCTAAAAAAAAATCCTAGCTAGATCGATTTATCGCCCCCGAAAACCCCTATATACTAAATTTCATGAAAATCGTTGGAGCCGATTCCGAGATCCCAATTATATATATATATATATATATATATATATATATATATATATATATATATATATATATATATATATATATATATATACAAGAATTGCTCGTTTAAAGGTATAAGATAATATAACCAAAGTAAAGAATATTTTGTAGGACGAAAACGAATCCTCCCAGGTACAACAATAGAACTAAACAAATAGATATATTTTAAGAGCATCATTAGCATTTTAATTTTTAGTTTTATAGCATTGAAATGCTTTATAAATGAGAAATTTTGAAAGAATAGAAAAGAGCTAGCGAGGCCCGAGAGGCTAGGCGTTGCTACGGTTAGGCAAAAAACGCGGGTTCGAATCCCGCTTCGTGATCAAATTTTTTCTATTCTTTCTCATCATTAGCATTGTTAATTTTTCGCGTACAGCCAACGCTCCCTCGCTTAAACATATTTTCCCAGAATGTCTTTCAAAGTTAACTCGATTATAAGCTGCGACGAAAGAGCCTCGCTTGAATTTAAGTAACTCTATCCGGCGGTAATTAAGCTTCGAAACGTTTTTAAGGCTTCGTCTGACGCTCTTTTAGATATTTCCGTAAAAACGTTTCGTTCGCGACTGTTTTTTTTTTCTAATTTCCACGACTCATAGTAACCTTTCTATTTAGGGATTTTCACAAAAAAACCCATTGTCGTTTGAATTTTCAAAGCATTTGACAAACAAGTGATAAATAATAAGAAACCGAAATTGATTACAATAAAAAATAATGAAACTTAATGTCGATACGCAAAAAATATTCTACTAACATCTAAGCAAGAGAAACTCTTGCATTATCACAGTATCTTCAATGATAATGTGACGCAGCGTCGTGTGATAGAAGTGCACGCAAACAGATAAGCAAGGAAACGCCCAGACATGTGGAACCAGCTCCTCCGACATTTGACATCGAGAGAATGACCTCGAAAGCTCTTAAGATGACTCAGTGTAACATGTGATCTGATCAGCATCACCTGTAATACACAGGTGGCCTATGAGACGGTGCCCCGGACGACATCTCTAATGTTATACTAGCTGTAACCCGCGGGGTCACTCGCGTGTACCACCCGGGTTAAAAGTATAAGTAAGTTATATAAGTAAGCCTATGTGCTAAAACAGACTATTATCTATCTCTGAAACAAATTTTATACAGATATGATGAGTCGTTTTCGCTTGAAAGAGTAACAAACTATGTGCTAAAACAGACTATTATCTATCTCTGAAACAAATTTTATACAGATATGATGAGTCATTTTCGCTTGAAAGAGTAACAAACTATGTGCTAAAACAGACTATTATCTATCTCTGAAACAAATTTCATACAGATATAATGAGTCGTTTTCGCTTAAAAGAGTAACAAACATTCATTCGTCCACCCAACCAACCACAGTTACGAACGTTCGCGTTTATAATACTAGTAGTATTAGATAAAACTGCATCCACAATACTGAGATAATTGTCCTTAGGGTTTTGGGGAAAATAGCATAATATACATACACAAATTTATATAATTACTAGCTGTTACCAGCGTAGCGTCACTTCACTACTTTCTACTAATATTATCAATGCGAAAGTTTGTAAGGATGTGTGTGTGTTTGTTGCTCTTTCACGCAAAAACTACTGAGCCGATTGCAATAAAATTTGGTACGTAGACTGCTGGACAACTGAAATGACATATAGGAAACTTTTTATCCCGATATACCTACGGCATACGGACTTACGCGGGTGAAACCGCGTGACGTAGCTAGTCTATCTATACTTTCAAAATGTCTCGTTCATAGTAGGAAGTAATATCATCCGATAGGCAGGTGGGTTTCATTTAATTTTCTAACAACATAGATGCAGTTTTCTGCCTATAACCTGCACAATGTCTTTTATTGTTACCTTTAAATCAAACGGTGAGCGCGTGTACTATCTTACCTAAATCCCTTATCATCATGACTGTCATCGAGTCAAGGGCAAGCTACGACCCACTGATTTCTGGAGTGCAAACGAACAAACAAACATATCCCCACGTGCCGTAACCTCACACCCTTCCGTTTATAATTACAATACGCGTTATCATCTCTCTTATCATTCGCTATAGGGATGGGATAAGCGTCTATTCTTTAATCAAAGAGTAAATGGATTATCCGAGGAGATAATTTTTTCTTCATTTTACTTGAAATTGCTTTTATACTGGCTACTTTTTACCAATCAGGCAAAAAGTCGTAGTAGATTGCATTCTCAAAGAACAGAAAGCTAGTAAATCCTATTTACAACTGTTTGTTTCCGAATATAATATGTAACGTTTTTCTAATCTCTCTCACTCTCGCTCTTCGGCTAAAACCGCAAATGGCTTCATGAATTTTATACTCAAAGAGATTTGTCTCAATTGTGTGACTTAAATTATGTAAGCAGGTAAGGTTACAAATCATTAAAATAGCATTTTCTAGATTCAAAAATGCCTAGCCAGTAACAAATAACAAACTGAAACTGAAACAATTAAATTTAAAATCTATCGTTTATCCGCGGACGGGTTTAAGTGTTAAAAAATATTGTTATAACAATAATTATAATGTTATTTACATCCAAACGAATGAGACACGATCTCACATTCTTCCCATACACGAGCAACAACACAATAGTTTTCGACCCACCCCGCCCACGTGGCGCGACCTCTCGCACTCGCTGTGAGCAAATTGTTTTGTTTACACGTTGTTTTTATCTGTTATTGTCCTCTAATCTGCACATGACGCGTTTGCGTAATGCCGTTAATGTAGCGATGGGTGAATTTCATAAGCGTTAGGCTTGGCACGCGCTGCGACTAAACAGCCGCGAATCGTAAACACATATATATATTTTAATTATAATAATGACCTTGTTATATTTACCTGTATGTGTCATAATAAACGTATTTTCTTTCTTTCTTACTTAATCGCCGCAGCCGTTCGTAAATGATGAATGATAAATGAATGCGTCAAATTTGTGAGGAGCCGTAGAAAAAATGTTACACAGACACAGATTTTTTTAACAAGTGTATGCATTAGCGAGTTTCAGTGACTCATTTGAAAGTAGTAGTTTGCTATATTTTCGCTACGGTTTGTAAACGCGCGGTATTTTTGTGTCCCATAGCAACACAGCAACAGTACTTGCGGCGCGCGCGCGGCAGCTACCCGTAATCGAGATTTTATTCAGCTTTCAAATGGTATAGGTAGATACTGTCATGTATTCATTCACATACAGTACCAATCGACATTCAGTAGTAACTAAGAAACTGATCAGCATCGCCATGCTGACGCCCGTTGCTATTCATTTACAAAAGCATTGTTTCGAATGGAATTGAAAATTTAAGCAACACGCCAATCGTAGTGCGCGCCAACACGTGGTTTTGCGTTTTCAGCGATTCCGAAATCGCTTGCGTTTCGTCGCAGTGGCTGGTAAGCCTTAATCTATTTGTTGTCTTTCACTGAGCTATCACATGCAGCATCTTCTGCTTATATAGATAGATGTATTGCAACTGACTTGCATGCAACTCTTCTATTGAATTAGTTAAATTAAAGAATAAGTCATGGAAAACTATTTCGATTTTGACATTTTCAAATTCGACGCAGAAGAAATGAACAGTACTCTATTTTTAAACTAATATTATAAATGAAACATACATGTATTGTATATATGTTTGTAATGATATCACAGAAAACAAATTTTTATGCCATACGCGGGCAACTCGCGTCAGCGCCCATGAACGTGGGGTTAATATAGAATAAAAAATAATAATAAAATGGACGGGGAAGGGTGAGGAAAAGGAAACGAGCCTCCAGCTATCCCAATCACCATACCAGCGTGAAAGCGTGCCCAACTTCCAAACATAAGTAACTGGACCGATTTCAAAAATTATTTCACCACTTGAAAGCATGCATGCATCTTCACTGAATTAGACTCATAGGCTATACCTGTACAGTAGCGAACCCGGGGCAGAGCAGACCAGCATTCGTCTGCTTAATCACACGGACGATCTTGTAATGTAAGTATACGTGACGTCATTAGTTTAGTCTTCACGCACAGCTTTGTCTGCCGCACCCGTGCTGAGACCAGCCGCCAGTTATCAAAACAATATGGATTTGCAATTAAACATTTTACATCGGTAATCGATTTAAAAACACGCTGGTTTACCAGCGGAATGTTTTAATAGATTGATCTATCCTTTCCGACAATTGCGAATGGTTGGGAATTGCTTTCTGCAGTTTATGGATTCCCGATGGACAAACAAACGAGTAGGTACCTACTAAGGGTTTTGATTATTGAAATAATAACACAATTCGTTCAAGAAGCAAGCAGAATGTTGTTGTTGCGAGCAACGTGTGGAAACAACAGATAGTTAAAGGCACGTAGAGAAAATCGACCGTTCAAAATTTACAACTGATAAATATAATAAATAGTTTTTCGAAGAACCAATTGCCAAAAGAATCTCTACAACAAAGTGTTATAACATTGACTACACATCCAACGGTGAAAGAATTTTTGTAAACGGTACAGTTGTACCTGAGATAAGCGCGTTTAAACAAACAAACACACAAACTTCATTTCAATATTGTTTTAATAGATAGAGAGCTTATTGATAGCTTTTGGAATGCAGCAGTAGTAATTCATTATACGTTACAAAAGATCTTAAATTTTAACCGACTTGAAACAAAAGGTTCTCAATTCGACTGTATCTTTTGTGTTTGTTACCTTAGAACTTTTTTTTTTTTTATATCATAGCGGGCAACTGAGCTGGTGGTTCGCCTGATGCTAAACGATCACCACCGCCCATGAACATTCGCAGAGGCTTAGACCTCTGAAAATGCGCTGCCCGCTTTTAAGGGATAAGGGTAAGAAAAGGATTGATGACGGGAAAGAAGGAATGGACTGGGAAGGGCTAGGAGAAGGAAATAGGCCAGAGAAGGAAACTTTCGACTGAGTGAGCCGATTTTGATGATTATTTTTATATTTGAAAGATGTTGCATTCCTATTTAAATATGATCTAATTCTGACTCTTTGACGGCGGTTTAGTTTAATGTAAATATTAATAAGTTTAATGTTAAATTTACATTGGGTTAACGTAATAGATGTTTAATATATATATTTTTTTTGTTTAATATTTCAATGTTTACGCGTGTTAAAATTAATATAAATTGCTTTAATTATTTTATTAAATATATTTAGTAAAAAACCCACACAATCAAAGTTAAAACCGAGCGAAACCAGAACTTGCATCAGGAAATGTCCGTCCACGTGTAGGCATGCAGATAACGCGCCGACCTCAAAACAGATGTGCCGAAATTGGCGAAACTTCTGTGCCGTGATAACGATGCACGCCTTATCGCACCACGGCAATCGCTGACCCGCCACCGATAGCACGCACCTTGCGTGATAGCTTCCATTTTGACAATTGATTTTTATTGGAAACTAGCTGCGCCCCGCGTCCGTATCCCGTAGGGATATCGGGACAAAAAAAGACGCCTGCTCTGACGTTTTTTTTTATGCCATTAGTGGGCAACTGAGCTGCTGGTTCGCCTGATGGTAAGCGATCACCACCACCCATGAACAGAGCAGAGGTCGTGCCTCTGCGAATCCGCTGCCCGCTTTTAATGGGGATATTGAGGATGAGGAAATGATTGATGGCTGGAAAGAAGGACTGGGAAGGGTGGGGAGAAGGAAACTTTGCACGGCAAGCGCGCTATAAGGTGATCCAGTAGGTGATTGTTTTTTAACCAATACGTGATCGGATTTTGAAAATCGATCCATTAATATTCGAATAAAAAGTTAAGCGTACACGATAATAATATATATATTAAATAAAATAAACATATCGACTGTATAACTTACTCGACTGACTTGATAATGACTCATAACGAAATATTAATAATGTCTATAATATATATCAATAGAATAGAGTCAAATGTTAATTGGATCATAAATGCTAAATTTCATCATAAGTAGATACCTAAGGCATAATATACAATATACAAATTCTATATCAATATAAAAATAACCGAGACTTTGACTTCAAAAACTCACCAAAACAAACACACAATGACGAGTAACCAAAAATTGAATGAATAACAATAGATTTACAAATAAGAAGAGCTCTTATTTGTAACTATTTAAACAATCATAGCAATTAATGATCACATTATAAACCTACCCAGGATATAACACACACGGTCTAACCCACTTTAACAAAAGAATCAGATAAACACTTTAAAATGAATAATACCATCGAATTTCCTCGTAAAGTCGAATCACAAAACATCTTCAAACCAAATACAATAGCAATAAAACAAAAATCAGCCGCTTATCAGCAGCTGATAACAGCATCGGCAATTCCGCGTGGTTACGGACGCGGCGGGGTCGCGATCTGCAGACGCTTGATACGAGATACTACGAGCTTATATTGGCCATTTAGGTCTATACTCAATCTAAGAGGAAAACCTAAGCTAGGTGTAGTGTCAGAACTCTGAACCCAACCCTTTTTTGATGCGTTAAGATGTATCATGTTCCCCTATCTTTTTATTTATATCCTATGTATTGGGTAGATGCAATATTTATTATGATCACTAAATCGCTACATTGGCATTATACACATCATTATATGTATACTGTTATATGTCAAATAGTTTGATTTATATAAAGTCACGAGAATTCTAAAGTCAAATTAAATTATACAATGCACAAGTTCACGTGTTTCAATTTGCCCTGGGCGGATTTCTTAAATCTATATTTCCATTTCAGAATAAATCTGTTCACTCTAGAAGTATGTTTAACGGTTATCCCATATAGCCAGGACACTGGTTATATGGGATAACCGTTAAAAAGTAAGTTTGTAGTCTTATATGGGGTAACCGTTAGTTAAAAAGTAAGTTTGTAGTCTCAAAAACGAGATCTTTGGTAAACGTTTTCAATATCTTTGCAGCGGCAGAAACTGGCAAACTCATTCTCAAAACTAAAGCCCATCAAAAGAGTGCCCAACTACCCCTAATTGTATGTAGGTCACTTCGCAACGAACCAAATAAGTGTCCAATAATGCACGTGTAACTCGATAAGTACACGCGTTATGCAAATGGGCCACATTGCAATAAATTTGTGACATCTCGCTGATGGATAATTGCCCCAATTTCGAATGAGAACCAAACTCCTGGAGTGTGTTTAGTGCGCTTAAGTGAAATTGTCTCGGCTTGACTTGTGCCCGACGACTTTGTTATCGTTGCAGTATTAATTTAGATTCTAAAGCAGACTTATACTTTAAAGTAGACTTCCTACTATTCCTATCCTAATAATATTATAAATGCGAAAGTTTGTAGGGTGTGTTTGTTGCTCTTTCACGCAAAACTACTAAATCGATTGCAATGAAATTTAGTAGGTAGATAGCTGGATAACTGGAATAACATATAAGCAACTTTTTATCCTTGATATTCCTACGTGATTCGGAAATCTCTCCTGGTTATAGGAAAGTCAGATAATTTATTATATATTGTATAAATAACATATGTATTTAGTATATATTATTGTATAAAATATGTTTTCCTGTAATAACTACACAGAGGCACCAATAATATAATCGAAGAACATGTCAAGCCAACCAAACTGGCTGCCGCTACTTAAACCGGTTAAATAATAACGAATTAACGTCAATAACAAACGTTTGAACACTTGCGCGATGATCTCAGGTATAGAGTTAAGTTAATCTGGCTAGCCTCATTGAACCGACCAAAGGCTGAAGCCGAGGGTGTGTCTAGTCATAGAATTAACACATGTGACAATTACAAGTCTTATCCAATGCTAAATTTAACAAATAAATATTTAAATTTCATATATTTCATATGTAAACTGTTTTGGTAACCTTCCGCGGCCTTTGGTTTCATTAAACATATAATTTAATTATACGCTGATAGCCTACACTTTGGCAATGATAAATAGCTTAATTGCATTTCGCGATGCAGAACATTGAAAAGTTATCATTATTTTATACACGCCGTAACAGGGGATAGAGATCAGCGGCTTCGTGGAAACAAAACCTCATCAATCTTGACATTATCAACAAATTAGTGATAAAACGTGTGTTTTATATGAAATTATTATGTAGATATGTATACACTGACTGAGCACATTGCCATCTGGATTAAAACCGTGTTAAAACTCTTTTAAAGCGACATGTGACTCACTGTCTGTTATTTTTCTGATAAACATATTAGTGATCATAAAAATTTTATAAGACGGACACATTAAAAGAATCCCATTATAACGAAAAGCGGTCGCAGGTGACAAAACCGTGTGACGCGATCTGATCTGATGAATGCAATAACCGCGATATATGAGCAAGTGAATTTGGAGATTTCGGGCTTTTATTTATATCCGAAAACAATGGCGAATTGTCACAAAGGAAAGCCCCGATGCGTTCACTTGAAATGTAATAAATAACTCCACCAGGAGACAACAATAAGTTAATTTTAGCTCCGCAAAGGACAATGCGGTCTGGAACTGATAAGGCTACAATGGTGCCGGATTTTGGATGCGTTTAAGTTATATCGACTAATGTGGCATCTAAGTATTGTACGGGGCCATTGAAATTGTATGAGATTTCAGTAAGGGGTTAATAAGATTTCAATAACATAGCAGTTTGATAGATTAAGTATCAGAACTTTGTTTCGATCCCATGATTAAGAGGCATATCCTACTAAATTATTAGTGTGAAATTCTTCTGTATGTATGGATGTTTCTTTCACGAGAAAACAGTATATCGTATCTGTATGAAATATGGTACAGGGATAAATTATAGTCTGGATTAGTACATAGGCTTCTTTTCACCCGAGTACCAAGTGAGTGACGCCGCGGTTTACAACTAGCGGGAATACTTCTAGCAAGCGTTAACTATAATATTAATCGATCGATCAAACGAAATAATCAATTAGAAAACTGCCAACATCGCCTTACTCAAACCTTTTCGAAACATATAAATCGTGTGAATTACACTACTTTTTTAAACTACCCCCGTCTCTCCCCATCGCACGCAGCCAAATTTCTGAGCACCCGAAACCCTCTGTGAGGCACCATCGCGACGGCACAAAGCGTATCCGCGCGGTATCCCCGCCGTGTATATATAGGAGGCGGCCGCCGCCGCCGGCCAGTGAGTGACGATGTCGCGGTATGTGACTAGCGTGTTCGTCGCGCTGTGCGCTACCATCGGTGAGTTCGATAAACCTTTTATTTGCCGATCGAATTATCATACACACACATATAATTAGCTTTTTGCTACAGGGATGTGGGTAAAACGTATATATGAAATGATCAAGTGACGAAATTTCATCGTTTTTCAGAAATCATTTGTAATTTTGGATAAAACAACCGTGCAAATAACTATATAAACTTTGTACATGTTAATGTTTCACAAGTATTGGAAAGGTGTTGTAAAGAATCTGCTCTAATTATCCAGTGAACAAAAAAGAATGGTATTTTAAGGCATTCATTCAATCACTTCTATTTCAATTTAATTCTGACGATTTTTCTCATGAATAATACTAATATTCATTTAAATATTTTAATACTTAATTAAATAGAATTTTGGAGTAAATAATATAAAGAAGAATTTTAACCTTTTAATTTTATAACAATTTAATTAAGATTTTTGCGTCTGAAATAACTATCTGTCTACTACACTAGTCAGTCAAAATTTATATTAATTTTCCTCTCATTATTAAATATTATATTTCCTTCGAAAATAATCTCACCTATAAATTATACACGCATTTTATTCTACACTAGCTGTTCGCTCCTGCTTCGGCCATGGTACATATAATATGACTTATATCAGTCAGTTAAGCTACAGCTTTCAAATGGTGAATTTTTGAAATCGGCCCGGTGTTTTTATATGAAAACATTACAAACATAATATAAATCTTTCCTTTTTTTATTATTAGTATAGATTTATGTAATTAAACTTGTTGTATATTTTTTATAATATCTTCGTATACCAGGCCCGAGCGACAACTTGCAATAATTGGTATACAATTACATACAATTTGTAAGTTTTGTTTGTTTATTTCTCATTCCGTGTCATTGTTAGCCAGTGTAAGGTCAATGACTGGTCAATTAACACAGCCGAATCGTTTGATCGTGTACTTGTGTTTATTTATCTTATTATTTATATAAAAATACGCGTAATATATTCATACGCGATAATTGTAATCTAATTACGTGTTTCGGATAATGACTTTTATTAAATCGCGTCGGGCGACACGCGCGAACTGGTTGCTAAAGCATTTTCAACTCCATTTACGTTACAATCTAATGTCACGTAAGATGAAAATTAGTTTTAAACTCTACACGTAGAAAGAATTCCTTCCTTAACATATGTTGGTTACCTTAGTAGCTTAACAGTGTTTTCCGTAGTTAAGTTTCTTTTAAGTTATGACAACTTTGAAGCGACTTTGAACGCGCTTTATTTGAACCAGTTAAAATGCTACATTTGATACTAATGGGTTAAATTTGCATAATGCGAATAATAAAGTTATCCACCTGTTGGTGAACTTAAGTTATTAATTAAATAATAATAATTAAATCAAGTTACGTATCGGATATATTTATTGATATTTCATCATCATCAGCCCGTATACGTTCCCACTTCTGGGACACAGGCCAATGAGAGTTATCCTATTAATCCTACTAATATTATAAATGTGAAAGTTTGTAAGGATGTGTGTATGTTTGTTACTCTTTTACGCAAAAACAACTGAATCGATTGCAATGAAATTTGGTACGTAGACAGCTGGACAACTGGAATAGCGCATAGGCAACTTTATGTCCCGATATTCCTACGGGATACAGACTTACGCGGGTAAAACCGATTGATATTTAACAAATGCATAAAGGCGATATCGCGACCGTTCTATACATGAAAGTAGGTACCAGTTAATCTCCTACATAGGAATACGTGTAGGTAAAGCGACGGTTATCCTGATAGAGATTGAATTTAATATAATTAATTAATATTTATTAATCATATCTCATTATAAATTGTTTGTCAATGTAACTTCCTTGTAAACTGATTAATGTATCAGATAATTGGATTTCCATGATTTACTGTTCGCCAAATATATAAAAAACTAGCATTCCGACCGCGGCTGCGCCCGCGTGGGATTATTAGGTTACATCGCGCGACTTGGTAAGCCTTATATAGTCTTTATCAAGGTCTAGACCTAAAACGATTTCAGATACGTCTTCATACCAAATTTCATCAAAATCGGTTTAGGCGTGAAAGCGTAACAGACAGACAGGCAGCCAGAGTTACTTTCGCATTTAAAATATTAGTAGGTCTTTGTATGAAAATGTTAACAACCTATGAATATCATAACTCCAGAACTAAAAAAGAAGACCAAAAAAAGGTCTCAATATTCGTGTGACGTCATTTATGAATAGGACTCTTTAAAGATAACTTTAATGTGGTTCAGCTGTGTTGGGAAATTTATCTATGTGTAAATGAATTCAATTGACCAGATTAAACCTTGATCAGTCGAAGTTAAAATATTAAACTCGGAAGTTTTCCATGTTATTGGAGGGCAAGCGAGCAGTAGCTCTGCTCCATGGACGTACCTAACAACCTCAAACAAACATTTATGTATACAATTAAGTCTCCTTATGGTGTTACGTCGTTAAGTTGCCTGTTAGAGAGGACAGGGGACATAAAGGGGGTGGAAGGAAGAAGGAAAAAGGAATAGATGATCCGTTTTATAGTTTTTGGGTTAAATTTTTAGTTTTATAGCATTGAAATGCTTTATAAATGATAAATTTTGAAAGAATAGAAAATAATATCATTTATAAAAACCGAAAGAGTAGAAGAAATTTGATTACTGATGCGGGATCACGGTTGGCCAAGAGGCTAGGCGTTGCTACGGTTTGGCAAAAAGACGTGGGTTCGAATCTCGCCTCGTGATCGATTTTTTTCGATTCTTTCAAAATTTATCATAGTTTTGGGATTGTTAAATGTTTGAACACCCTTTTCTTATACCCTTCCAATATATCGAGTCACGCGGCGAACAGCGGAGAAATCTTTACAAATCTTATAAAGCTCTATATAAAGAGTTTGTTTGGTTGAACGCGCTAATCTAAGGAAGTACTGGTCCGATTTAAAAAATTCTTTCAGTGTTAGACGGCCTATTTATTGTGTAAAACCGCGGGACACACCTAGTGCACGATAAGACAAACTTTCCAGCAACATTGCGGATCAACTGTCGCTCAAAACTTGTTAATATTGTACAAAAGTCTAGACTGGCGCACAGACGGCGCGGGCGCAACAGGAACAAAAGCAAGTCGGCAGTCTGTCCGCAGGTAGGTGCAGCGCGGGGTCACGGCTGCCAACCTGTATGCGATCGCGCTTGTCGGCTGGAAACTAATCGTGCGTTTGCGCATGTTCATCTTATTTGCGATAGTTATTAAAATATCTATTAAAAAGATGGTTTTTTTAGTCATAATTTTATGCGAAGTATGATTTAATTGCAATCGAATATATTTTTTTTATTTAATAAAAAACTATGTTACCATATAGATTAAGATCTCTTGCTCCCACACTAGGAATTAAGGCTACACTTCAATTAACCGTTCGACATATCTCTCTTTACATATAAAAAATGTATCCACGTCGTGACGTGTAAACTCAACAAAGAGCACGTCAAACAAATAAATTACATTCACCCTATCTACAATTATGTATAGATTTTAAAAACATGTATACCTACCGTCACCGGCTCCGTAAAAATACCCACCGCAACGAGCGCTCACGCTTGACCGCCGACACAATTAATCTCGCATAGATACGGTCGCGCTGTCATCGGCACGTGTAAAAATTTCGTTTGTCTCTCGGACCGTACTATCTTGATCGTTGTTACGTGACGTTTAATTAGTTACTGTGACTGACTGACTTATTCATCATACGTTTGGCCCCTCGGTGTACAGATTGAGTTTTGTTATTGCGTATGTTCGCAGCGTTATTATTGATAACCTCCTACTTTTTTGAGGTCGTTTGAAAATATATAAAATTTTTCATAAGGTAAAGTCAGCAAAAAAAAATCACTGTTCATCATAAAAATAAATCATGAATATAAATTGATTGTACGATCAACAAAAAAGGCGTGCATGATAACAAAACTTTTGACACAAACGTCATTAACTTCCAGGTCTGTAGGTTTAGAACAGTAGATATTACGGGATATGTAAGTGTCACGGAATGTTTGATTTGCGATCGAAAAGAATCCAGAAGGTTGATCACTAACTTGTATTATTCTCGCAGCCAATCCGTAAACACGACTTTATTTTCGATAGCTACTTTAAAAATAATAAAAACTAATTTAATCACGAATAGAAGCCACATCTTTTTTCTCCTTTCTTTGCTCTATCAAACGTAATAAGAAAGATATAAAAGTGCTACGCATTTCGTAGCGTTGGCCTACGCTCATCCTACGTGTGGGAAGGTTGTTCTCCATATAGATCGCACATGAGCTCACATCTTGCGCACCTGTGTAACATGTATCTTAATCAAAATCTCCATAAATTTTATAAATATGATAGTTACTATGGTTTTCTTTTACTACAGTTTCTTGTCGGCACTTATCTGTAGAAAATGTTATGACAAGTCAAACTGCTTCTGTCTTTTCACCACGCTTAAACATTTGAACTGATTTGTATAAATTTGATTGATAAAATTGATATAGATAGTTTGAGGCCCGTGAAGGGGCATAGGAGAGGTTTTATGCTGAAAATTCCACAGCAACGGCCGCTACATTTTCTTTTAACAAGCGAACGAAACCGCGGGTGGAAAGCTTGTTAATAAATAAATAAATCTCTATTAAACTTTCAAATTAGTACAATTACATTTTTCTTACCAACTAACGCTAGGGCATAACGACTTTGTATTATATAATTTGAGCCTTATCACTGCTAGATTCCCATTTGTATCTTAAACAAAAATCGTGGAAATATCCACTTGTTCCTACATCACTTCATTAATCAAGTAGATGATAAAAAAATCACGATTTACGTCACGTCCCTCGCGTCAAAAAATAACAAATCGGGTGAATTGAATTTCGGCAGCAGTTGCAGTGCACGGTGCATTTTCTGTTAAACAAATTATATACTTTGTAAGGACATTGATTGAAAACGCTTGTGAAATTGACTACATATTTATTTATTTTTTGTTTTATTGCCTTGAAATGCTTCATAAATGAGAAATTTTGAAAGAATAAAAAAAAAAAGATCACGAGGCGGCTTTCGAACCCGGAACCCGGATTTTTCGGTAGAAAATTGCTACAATATGACAAAAAGACGCGTGTTCGAATCCCGCCTCGTGACCAAATTTTTTCTATACTTTAAAAAAAATCCTAATTTACTACATAGTTAAATTATATACAGACAGGGAAGCCTATTAGAAAAGTGCTAAAAATATTTATAATAATACATTTTTTTTGTATCTCATTTTGTCAGCTAGTTAAACAGGTTTGTTTTAATAATATAATATTATAATATTCAATGAATATAATATATGTGGTTAAGAGATACCGACACGTGTCAATCGGCTCCATTTAAATATGTTATACATTTCCTACAACTTACATATTATAAACTGGCAAAAATATAATAAAAACACGAGCTTCGACCTCGCTTGTAATAACATTATTTTATAATGTCTCATGAATATGTATAGAATGATTGTCGTTAAATTTGTACAGAATATCGTTTAATATATAAGTACGGCGTTAAATCGGTGATACACAAGAAAAAAACAACACAATGTGATACCAAAATATATGTCAATCAAAATCCCTACCTATATAACACATTCGACTATATGCATTGAAACCTGAGAAAGTACGTAGGTAGTTTTTATCACGATAATTTCACGGGAACGGAAACGATGCTAGTCTTGTAGTTTTTAGACAATTTAGTATTAACAATTTGATAGACAATTTATATATTATACGATAATCTATTTAGTATTTTGCTAGCCACATTTCGTACATTTTTACGGCTCGAACACCCACCGTTTCGGGCGATAAACATTGTCACCAACTACTGCGTTGTTTTAGTGTTGTTTACTTAGGTACTTATGTGGACAACACTTATAGAGAAAACAAAATCTACCATACATAGGTACATCACAAACTGATAACGCTGTTATTTTGTAGAGAATGCATGTACTTAACTGTAAATATAGATAGTAAGGAGTTATTATACAATCATGAAAATAACGTGTTACATTGTAATAAAATCAGTCACTCACACATGCATGTTTTGCATTATTTGCCGTTGCGTAAAAATGTAACGCATACATTTTATAGTTGCGTTCCGCCATATTCGTCAGTCAGTCTCCTTAAGTGCTTAAAACTCAAAAACTACGCGATCTATTTTCATACGGTTTACACTATTGTGGTGAGAAATTCATAGACTACTCGGAGATATACATGTCGTTAAGGTTTTCTAAAATAGCTGAATATCACTTTATGCGATTCCTAAAGTAGCCAGCAATATTGTTCAATCATAGCATAATTTCAGTTGTGCACAAAATAAAACTATAAATAAACCGTGTATATTACTTATTTAAAAACTTCTATCAGCATCGTTTTACATCTAACATCACTTTTGTTCAAATCTTTTAATTCCTCCCACTAGAGCTCAATCAAGGTCACGAGTCAAGGTCACAATGAGTATGAACACAATGGCCATCAGTTGCGACATAATTCTGATGAATAAATGAATAATCCTTATCCCCAGCGTTGACCAGCGGCCGATCAACGAGGTGCGACGTGCAGGCCTGCATCGACACCGGCTACGTGTGCGGAGCCAGGAGGTGGGCTGATAAATTCACGCCGTACGCGAGTTTCCGAGGGGTGCCCTATGCGAAACAGCCGGTTGAAGAGCTGAGGTTCAAGGTAGGCTTTCTCAATACTGTGGGTTAGCACCCGCCCTATCTAGCGGGAGATATAGGTGTTACCGTGGAGCATGGATCGTTAAAGATGCTGTGGCAATGTTTGGAAATAAGATATAATTGATAATACACATATTATTTATGTATGTATTACGACGGAGCCTCTCAACAACTGAAGCGAAATTAAACTTTTGAGACAGTACAATTATAGTTTTTTCTGGAAATTACGTTGAACTTAAGATAAGTTATATAAAAGTCCTAAACGTAATTTTTTTTTCTACAATTATTTCGCCAAATTAAGTGTTCTGCAAGAAGATTAGAGACTAGAGCACTGTTAGTAGTTTAATCATGGAGATTGATATCAGCGAACAGATGAAAAAAGATCCACATCAAGGAATTAAGTAATTGAAATTGGAAATAAAAGGAAACATTGAGGTAATTGCTGCAAATGAAACGGGTGCAATTAGCAAGTACAATGGTCACATGTTTCACTCTCGCTATGATTATACTGAATTAGAGTCTAATTGCGATATTTAATCGGTAATTGATGTAGGAAGAGAATTTCATGTGTGAGCAACTAAGTCAAACAAATTCAAATATACAGACAAAATTGTAGATACGCAGTTTGTGTTTCTTTCCGCAAATCTATTACGCTATATGAAAATGTTCCTTTTATTTCAGGAGCTGCAACCGCTTGACCCTTGGGAGGGCTATTATGACGCGACCGTTGAGGGGCCCGTATGTCCGCAACATGACGTGCTTTACGGTGGTCTAGTGAGGGCCAGGAACATGAGCGAGGCCTGCATATACGCCAACGTTCACGTGCCCATAAATGCCATAACACCTAGTACGGAAGAGACGGGTCTGCCAATATTTGTGTTCGTGCATGGAGGTGGTTTCGCATTCGGATCTGGTGACACCGATTTCCATGGCCCCGAGTATCTGATTCGTCGCGGAATGATCGTCATCACATTCAACTACAGGTAAGAAGCCAGCATTTCACCTACAGTTGCATATATTCAATACACGTTGGTCATCCATACACGTCAGTTAAAACCTATCTCGTTAACTATCATATATCGAGCGCAAAGTGCAAACGAAGAGAGATCTCCCAACGAACAGTATCTATCACTAACAGAAAACGCAATTACGTAAGAAGTAAACATCTGTGAATCAAGCAACACGTTCACTGATCATTGCATTTGCAGCACGCTGATAAATTTAAATCCCAATTAAGAGATCATGAAGTAATCGACGGTAAGGAATATTAATACCTCGTATCTGAGTAAACAAACACGGAGTAAAAGGTTATCCGAACAATTATCTCGCTTTACGTAAAGCTCAGAAATATCTTGGACTTGACCTGGGGATTTTGTTTGTTGCACGCGCTCACTCGCTCGCTAGAGGTTAACTAGTTTGTCTACAGTCTATATTTATCAGTCTTTTGGATAAATAGTGCAAATGGGACTTGATCGAATCGGATCTCGGAATTGCCGAACCCTGAAATCTTTTTAAGGACTCTTCATTCAATCAGATTCACCATGCTGATATGTTGTATCATAAGCAACCTTAACCTTCCTCGACTGCGATACGGTTTCGACACGTCTATTTGAAGACTTGCTTCTCGAATTGAATAAAGGGCAGCGATAAAGGCGCTATCAGTCCGATAAGCAGCTGATGTGGGCCAAGAACACACGTCATCGCTTGTTTGTAAACAAAATTAGCACGTGGACTTGTATAAGGATGATAACGCAGACGATCCATTGGAAAGTTATTTTCGATTAGTTCTTGTCTAGATCTAATTTCTTATCAATCACAGATCTTCGACGTAATCGTCGACGTCTTGAATACGGCATAAATATAGTTAATTAGCTGCGCCCCGCGGTTTCACCCGCTTAAGTCCGTATCCCGTAGGGATATCGGGATAAAAAGTTGCCTATATGTTATACCTGATGTTCAGCTATCTACGTACCAATTTTCGGTTCAGTAGTTTGCGTGAAAGAGCAACAAACACACATATCCTTACAAACTTTCGCATTTATAATATTAGTAAACGGTATTTACTATATGTATAGAGACGTTGCTTTCTTTAGCTTAGTTCGCTTGATTCATATTCAGTATTCATTGTAACATATTACCGTATACAGAATGTAAACACAATGTAGGCATGCGACGAAACCGTACATAGGAAATCGGATACACTAAATTTTTGTTAAAATCTTGCCAGACCTGTATCGAGTTACACGTGCCGCGGATACCGGTAGCCGACCTTGACGTTCATAAATTTTAACACAGAATCATGTTAACGAACTTTTTGCTACACGTATTTGACTCTCCGAGCAAAAAATCTCGCACAAAATATCCAGATTGAGGCAAAAAATATTTTATGTACATACCCACCACGCAGACCGGTAAAGACAATGGAAATTTTCTATGTCACCTACGCTAAATTATACCGCTTAAATAACAAAATATGTAATAAACGCCTCTTTTACATATTGGTATAACATTAATCTAGGAATACGGAAGGCATTAGTTTCCATGAGATTTAAAAAATAATTTTAAAATTTTTATACATAACTAGTTGACCCGGCGAACTTCGCAACGCCATTGACCTTTTTTAGAAACATTTTGTCCGTATTTTTTATCTTTTAAACCTACCCTGGACTATTATGAATGCATCAAAGACAAAATTATCAAAAACGACCCAGCCATTCCCGAGTTTTAGCGAGACTAACGAACAGCAATTGATTTTTATATATATACATAATATGCGTCTATGTTAATCACATTTTTGAGTGATCACATCACCGCAAAACAAAATTGGAATACAGCGTAAAAATTGAATTTCCACGACGAAATACCTGAGAATTTTTCCATTGATAAGAGCATTCCAAACATTGTTAAACAACTTGTGTCTGAAAACCAAAGAGAGAACTATTTTGCAATCAATTATTATGTGGATCAGGACACTTTAATCTGCTGTGACGTCATTTATTTAAATGTTGCATATT
Source organism: Zerene cesonia (assembly GCF_012273895.1). NCBI lineage: Eukaryota > Metazoa > Arthropoda > Insecta > Lepidoptera > Pieridae > Zerene > Zerene cesonia. Next base: position 8,547,387 of record NC_052109.1, read on the forward strand.
AAACCCCGTGTTCATATTGAACATTTGTTTAGCAACAAAGTTGATCAACTATTGTACAACAAACGTTTCCCATTACGAATCTTTAAACACTAACCAAGAGTTTACTTCAAATAATTGCCGAAACTTGAGAATACTTTAAATATTTTCATGTATGACTATTATGAATACAAACAACGTGAGATGTTATGTTGTTACTAGTTTACGATTGCTGTAAACTGCCAAACGTTTTACATATTAGCTTAGATAAATTGGAATTTGCAATAAAACTGAGCAGAACGTTTATACAATGCTTAGTGCGCCGACTTATTCATTTATCGCTTCGTTTTAATTTAGCTCACATAACAAATGACCACTTAGTGTTCATTGGACTGCTTGACCATTTTTAAATTCATCAATTTCAGACTGAACGTCTTCGGATTCCTCTCCCTCAATTCTTCAAGCGTCCCTGGTAACAACGGTCTTCGGGACACCATCACCCTCCTCCGGTGGGTGAGGAGGAACGCGAGAGCCTTCGGGGGGAACCCCGATGACGTCACTATCGCCGGACAAAGCGCTGGCGCAGCTATTGCACACCTCTTAACTCTATCCAAGGCAGCGGAGGGGTTGTTTACAAGGTGCGTATTTAACACATCTTCCGAATTTTTCATCACTATATGCAGAAAGGAATATCAGGCAGGCCTAAATAGCTTTTCACTACTTGTCAGATCTATAAATGCTATCTATCTATTCAGTAGCAAGGAACAAGACGTACAAATATTTTAATATTTAATCTTAATTATCCAATTAAAATAATATTCGCCCAGTTGGTAATCGATAAAATTATGAATTTCAGGGCATTAATAATGAGCGGTACAGCAATCCCCAGCTTCTATACGACGTCACCGGTATACGCGCAATTCGTCAGCAACCTCTTCGTGACCTCACTCGGCATCAACTCCACAAACCCAGAGGACATCCATGAACAACTCATTCGATTACCTCTCGCGCATATCATGCAAGTGAATCAAATAATGCAGGACCAATTCGGCATCGTTGTTTTTCTGCCTGTAGTTGAAACACCATTCGACGGGGTGACAACCGTTTTAGACGAAGACCCGGAAATTTTACTCGACAGAGGCGTCGGTAAGGATATACCATTAATCGTGGGATTCACGGACGCGGAGTGCGAAACGTTCCGGCCGAATTTCGAAAAATTGGACATCCTAGCTAAAATAAAAGAGAACCCGTTGCTTATTTTATCACCAAATTTGATATATAAGGTACCGATAGAAACGGCAATGGAATATGCGAAGAAGGTTGAAAAGCGTTATTTTAATGATGGTGTATCTATGGACAATTATGTTCAGTCGTGTTCCGATACGTTCTATATATATCCAGCATTGGAACTCGCAAAAAGAAGAAGAGCAATGAAGGACGCAGCGCCCATGTTCTTGTATCAATTTTCGTACGAAGCACAATTCAGTGTAATGAAGGAGTCTAAAGGGTTGAAATACGAGGGAGCTGGCCACGTGGAGGACTTGACTTTTATCTTCCGCACAAATTCGATGTTAGACGCAAAAGGTTTCTATCCTCCATCAGCTGAGGACCAAGCGATGGTGGAATGGATGACGTGGTTCATTCAAAACTTCAATAGTTGCAAGTAAGTGTTTTAACTTTGGACTTTATTTTACAAAAAGACAGATACACATTCTCATCAATAAATTTTTATGATATCACTGTCGATAAAATATTTTGCTTGGAAACAAACCAATAGGTTACTAGGTCAAGGGGATAGTTCATAAATCTCAAATATGTATGTTTGTTATAGTTTAGTTTATAATTGCATTTTAACTTTCCAGCGATCCGGTATGCGATCAATACGAAGTGACCGTCTGGCCACCGGTCAGCCAGATGCCGAGTCTCTTTTACCAGGATATCAAAGAACCCAAATTCTTCATCACGAAACTTAGCCCGGAGCAGAATGAAATGGTGAAATTCTTCGAGAGTTTAAGAACTTAAAACGACGTGCGTTTGTGTGACTGTGTGATGATGCAGTTTGTTTGAGCTTATTTATCTTAGGAGACTCGAAGGGAGGTTTGGGTGTGTTGTACAAAATTCGATTGTGATCTCTTTAAAATGTCTCAATATAGTTTTAAGTCGTAATTTAAGGTAATCTTTCGCGTGTGCTAGGATACGTGATTGTATTCATTCAGTGTACAGATTATCGTGCCAAGAAAGAGATGATGGTGATGAAAAAGTGAACTAAACAGAGAATGGGAATTTAAAACCACCGAAAGACTTGATTAAAATCATTGAAATTTTGAGTTTCGGCATAAAAATATATATATATATATGTTGTAAATTTGATTCATGATATTGTGTTTGGGTTGTAATAATTGAATGAGATTAAAGTCTAGGTATAACAGAAAAGTTAACAACATTAAGACTTGAATAAAACCTGCCTGGTGCTAGTGCAATATGAACAACAAGTCAATTATTGTATCAAAGTTAACACTTGTTAATACGCCATAGCTATAACAATTAAGTATAATTAATAAAGTAAAGGACACCTGTAGAAGACGGCTTATGAAATAAACAAATAAATAGTTTCTATTAAATATACATTTTTAAGTGGAACTTTTGTAAGCGTCGAACAACATCGTATTATTTAGCGTAAGTAAGATACTGAAGTAAGACGTTAGAATAGTTTTTTTTTTAGCTTTTTTACAATGTACAGTGAACTTATTTTAAGTAAAAACTCTTTGGCAGTACTTAAATAATAAAAAGAAAAATTTTATAAATTAAAGTATAGTTGAAGCAGTAGCAGTGTTTGGTTATTTATCCTAATGCAATTTATAAATACTAGCTGTTACCCGCGGCGTTACCCGCGTGATAGCCGGGTTAAAAGTAAACTGGATTAACGGATTTTGAAGATTTTCATTCCACCCGTGTATTGATTGAGGTTAGCTATTTGAACTGTTAAAGTTAAAAAACACGGGGCTAATATTTTATATAAATAGTTTGGAGAAATAAATAAAAACTAGTAACTAAATATCGGAAGATTCAGATAAATGTCTGGTTTTGTATTAATACGAATAAACACTGACGCACCTAATTTTAATAAAAGTACTATGAAGTCTAAAGTAGTATGAATAAAAGTACTGTCAGCTCTCGAGTATTTTACAATTTAAAATTAATAATAGTGCAAAAACAATTAAAAAAGTGGATTTAAATTATCAAA
>NC_052109.1:8551606-8552847 GCF_012273895.1 Zerene cesonia
TGTATAAGACCTATAATTTGTAACTACATTCTTGCAAATAAATTTAATTTGAATTTGAATTTGAATTTGAATTTGAATGAAAATCCTTCTTTCTACAGTAAGAACTTCCATAGAACTATATGTGACTAGCGGCGCCCCGCGGTTTCACCCGCGTAAGTCTGTATCCCGTAGGAATATCGGGATAAAAAGTTGTCTATATGTTATTCCAGTTGTCCAGCTATCTACGTACCAAATTTCATTGCAATCGGTTCAGTAGTTTTTGCGTGAAAGAGCAACAAACACACACACACACACATCCTTACAAACTTTCGCATTTATAATATTAGTAGGATAGGATAGTAGGATTCTAATCACAACACCGAATAAAACCCCGTACTGATAAACGTTTGTAAAGCGATTAAGTCGAAACAAGATGTTTAGGTGTCGCTGTTGCTGTCGGCATGTTGCTGACAGTACTGCGTGTTGCATGGTTGAGAAAGTTTTCTAGACACATTGTTAGTCAACTGATGCTTTAAAAATGAGGCGTGTTATGTTCAAATTATATTTTAAACTAGCTGTTCGCCCCGGCTTCGCCCGTGGTACATTTCCGGGGTAAAAAGTATCCTATAACAATCGGGAGTAATGTAGCTTTCTTTTGGTGAAAGAAATTTTAAAATCAGACCAGTAGTTTCGGAGCCTTTAGGGTACAAATAAACAAAAAAAAAAACGCTCCTCTTTATTATATTAGTACAGATTAATTGTCAAAAACACGAGGCTTTTTCAATAACGAATGCCCATAGCTACATAGTGAATACGAAATGATATCGCTTTGCCCATCCGTAGGACGTCTAGACATATACACAAAATATTTCACACTGGGTAATTCCAAATTACGATGAGCTCATTCGTATGTGACTACTTTTTATGGATGACAGATCGGGTGCTGTATGTGGAATTCGAAAAATTTTCCCGCGTCGTTTATTAATGTCAAATTGGACTGCGAATTATTGCTTCCTAGCTGCGCCCCGCGGTTTCACACGCGTAAGTCTGTATCCCGAAGTATTATCGGGAAAAAAAGATTTCTTATATGTTATTCCAGTTGTCCAGCTGTCTACATACCAAATTTCATTGCAATCTGTTCAGTAGCTTTTGCGTGAAAGAGCAACAAACACATCCTTACAAACTTTCGTATATACCTAGTCTTGCCATAAATATTGTAATAAAGAAAAAAGAAAATTGTTAACTGCAAATAACATTTATTA
>NC_052109.1:8553847-8595301 GCF_012273895.1 Zerene cesonia
CAGATTCGAAATTCAAATGTAATATTTTTTTATAATTAAGTGTAACAGTATTTATGGCCAGACTAAGTATAATATAAGTAGGATTTTAGTTCAGCTAGCTTTTTTATTGTACGTGATTACTCTGTAAAAGTTTGTATTTTATAAATAGAACGATAGACAGACCGACACACAGCGAAGTTTGAGTAACCCCTGTTACATTTAGCCTTTAGATGCCTCTCTTCAATCTTTTCTTAATCCCTTTCCGATTTAAAGTCTGCAATCGATTTGTAGAGTTGTTAGGTCTGCAATCGACCTTACGCCTCTCCAAATGTTCATGGGCGGTGGTAGCGCTTACCATCAGGCGAACCACCAGCTCCATTGCCGAAGATGACATAAAAAACCACTCGACCCGTTTACTCATTGAATTCTGAGCACTTATAAAACAATTATCCGATATAACAACGAAGATAAAAACGCAGTTATGTATACCAATGATAGCACTCTCACCGTGCGCAGCGAAAAATTGTGGAAAGTTTGCTCAATCGGCAATCGTTCTAATTATCAGTGGCATGCTGCAGTTAACCATAACACCATCAATGGGACAATGTGGATATACTAGTAAAAAAGTTTTTATTAAACACGAGCCATTCGTCCCGAATCCGCCCGGGATAAATGATGAACCGGGATGATAAATATAGGCTATGTTAGTTGACTCAAAACTTACTTACAACTGCAGTTAAAAAAAGATATTTCGAAAAACACTTGACCGCTTTGAATGAATTCTAAGATACAACTGATTTGTTATCAAACTATTATACTATGTTTTATAACTAAAGCTTTTTTATTGTATTACTTTTTACTACTTATAAGACAGCTCTGGCGCTCCAAGGGTCTCGCACGCTAAGGGAACTACTGAAAATCGGCGCTGCTCCACTAGTGCTTTCGCCTCATCACAATATTCTACAACAACTCGACCGTTCTTGAAATACTGCTTTTAATTGAATATCTTATTGTATAATTTTTTTTACTTGTAAGTTATTTTTTTAATGTTTAATTTGTAAACGTATATTTATTTCAAATAAAACTTCTTGGCCGTAATCTATTCGTAAGTCCAAAGGTAATCTAATTCGCTAAACACTAAACGATTGCGAGATAGATAAACGGCCACTGTCTAATGAAATTAAACGTATTTTCATTCCAAACAAAACTCCTTGGTCGTACTCGTAAGGCAATAGGTAATCTAAGTCACTAAACACTAAACGAAAGCGTGACTGAGAAACAGCCACTTCTTAATTAAAATGGTACATTATATCCCCATAAATCCAAAGCACAGTTGCAGCAGTAAAATACTTGTTTGTGCATCCATTTAGCACTGATATATCTACGAGATACAGCTCGCTGCACGCGACAGCCTTTTCAATTACCAGTATATTTTAACACAGCCCAGTTATGTACGGAGATAATATCCGATAATGTGGCTAATATACGTGTTGTTCGGCATGGTGCATTTATCAGTGGGGAGCATAGTTTCGACAGTACAGGGACGGATACGGGGCATAGAGCACGAGGGATTCGATTGTTACATTGGTATCCCGTATGCGGCTGCGAACGGATATGGGGGTAGATTTAAGGTAATATGCTTTGTAAAATTTAAAGATAAATCCAAATTATAACTGCTGTTACAATTGAGAAATTAAATATGTTCTATACTAAACCGGTAGAAGAATTAAACAGATATAGTTGATGCCATTTTGACAATGTTCAAGTTCATTCTAGAAAGCCAGCATCGCCCCAACCTGGTTAGGTATACGGGAGTCGCATGATCCATACTGCACGTTCAGATCGGAAACCACGGACTGCCTTCAGCTCGATGTCTACGTTCCGAAAACAGGTGCAGCGCCCTGGCCAGTTCTCGTCTGGGTGAAAAGCAGCGGCGGAGACTATCATCCAAATAAATTGGTGAAACAAGGCATCATAGTAGTTATTGCTCGACATAGGTAAGATTTGCATCCAATAAATATTTTGGTACTCTAGATCTTGCAGACAAAGATATAAAATATAACAGAAATAATTGCGGTTTAAAAATAAATTTTCAGAATGGGACCAATGGGCTTTATGTGTTCTAAGGAAGGCAATATACCGGGCAACGCAGGGGTAAAAGACATAGTGTCAGCGCTACGATGGGTGCGGGATAACATAGTTGCATTCAAAGGCAATCCAAATAGAGTGGTGGTAGCCGGGCAGGGCTTTGGTGCTGCAATGGTCGAGGCCCTCACGATCTCACCAATGGCTAAGGGCCTCTTCCACGGAGCAATAATGCAGAGCGGCAGTATCTTAGCACCTTGGGCGTTCAACTACGACGCGAACGACAAAACAGAATACTTACAAATAAGGCTGAATGATACAGACTCGTTGCGAATCTCGATACTGGATATAGTTGAGCAATCCGAAGAGTTAGACGTTCCGTACTTCCCTTTTGGCATGTGCATTGAAAAATCTATTAAAAACGAGGAAAGCCTTCTATCGGAAGCGCCTTACAATGCTTTAATGAAAGGCAAAATGAGTTCCGTTCCCTTGATCGTCGGATACAATACGGATGAAGCGTACATATTTATTTCAACGTTACAAGATATAAAAGTCGTTAAGCAAATGGCGAGAGAAACATCGCATCTACTTCCTGCGGAGTTGCAAGCGATGAGCGAGAGAGAAATGAGGCCGATCGTCAAGCAAGTCACGGATATGTACTTTAAAAATGAAATGACGACGAGTTCCGTTTTGGAATATTACAGGTTAGAAGCCAGCTGAATCAAATATTTGTGTAGCGGTTATTTAAGTTATATGCGCAGTATTTAGATAAATCTAATAATTTATAATTCACTGCTTCTTACACCTTTTTTATTTTTTATATTATCTTCTGTATTTACCAGTCTACAGACTGGACCGTTTATTTAGATACGAAAACTGTAAATAAAGTTTATCATTATTTTTATACTTTGACGTGCTTTAAATATGATTGAAAAGTTTATATCATACAGAATAAACATTGCCATCACGGATCCAAAACGTATTTTTGCTCATATCGTTTCAGGGACGCCTATTTCCTAAACCATATTTACCGCAGTGCGAAATTTCACGCGTGCCACAGTCCCGTTTACTTCTACCAGTTCTCACATTCCGGTAATGTTGGAGTGCTCCCCGAGGCTGAGGTGAAGAAGACGGGGGCAGCGCACTCCGATGAGCTCGCCTATCTGTTCCCCAGCGAGGACATAGAGTTTGATGGAGACGACGCCGTTGTACATCAACATTTGATCCAGCTCTGGACCAGCTTTGTTAAGGATCTGTGAGTTACTATATGTACTTATAGTTGATCATGCAAGTACATATTATGTATTTTTAGAGAACGACTGAAACATAACTTACATATTTATCTAGTCAAAGTCCTCATATTCAATAAGCTTGAGTAAGCCTATCCTTGAGTACTCTCCTATGTATGTAATCTTTTTGCTTAACTTTTCCCAGTGATCACCAACAGCTAATTGACATGTTTAGTCCGGAATAGGCAATGTTAACTGTATAATATATGTGTATGACACAAAGCTGAAATTTGATGGAAGATATGTAAAGCATAATACTAAAGCCTCGTTATAATTTTTAGAAAGCCTTCAGGCCCAGTGCAGTGGGATACGATGGAGCCCCAGAATCCTCGACTGCTGGACATCAATACGAGCCCGTCAATGATAGACTTCCCCCACAGGCGGGAGATGGCAATGTGGGAGGGGATATACGAGAAATATTATTTTAGGAGACATTAAGGCTTACGAAATGCGCTGAACTGAATTATCCGTAGGAACTAAACCGTAACTCTTTCTGTATTGATTGTAATTAATGTTGTTATATAATTTGACGATTTGTGTGTGATAAAGTGTAATCTGGTAGAATAAAAAAAAAGAAAAACAGATATACAGATAAAATATGTCAGAAGGACTTTTTAGGCGCTTTATTGGAAGGTTTAGGAGCACTCATTATATGAGCCTATTTTATATATGTCAACCTGTATTGAAAACTATACATTGCTTGTAGTGCATACGCACAATTTTTTTGTGAGCGACGGATCGCGCATTATATAACGTTTATTGGGATTCAGTCGCAAGTGGCGAGTACAGTGGAGTTAAATGTTGTAAGGAAGAACTGCGACGTACAATTTGGTCATAATTTTGTTAATAACGTAGTAGATAATTAAAAAAAAATACGTAAAACGTAGTTCTGTTTCAGTCAATAATTAAAGTGTGTGTTCTTCGAACCATAAATAATAAAAAAAAAAATATATATTATGTTATATAATAATCTCTAATTAAAACTTACCCCACCGTGACTCTTGTGGTAAAGCGTTTACAGTTACAGTTTAACTTATACCCTCTAACGCATACTAAAATTTACCTGAAACAATAAATAAACAGATTAGTTTTTTTCTGAGTTTCGAGTACCTACTTAATTTAAGAGAAATTAATAACTTTAAAACCGATTTCAAAAAAAAAGCTCATAATTTTACTGGATGAAGATATTTTAATTTTTTTTTAAGTCCATTGATAACGAAAAACCTTTCGATCCGATAGAAAAAAAAAACATAAAGTGCGTCCAACACTTCCCCTGTTGCATCCCCAACAATGCATTTGACAGCCGTTGATCGAAATTACCTTTACTCAGCTTAACTTTACGCTTCAGCTATCAGAGGCCTGTCCCATACAGTGTACAATTCAATTGAATAAAAACTCACACGCAGCCCATACATTACAGATCGGAAGAAAAAAACCTACATGTAGGTGCAAATAGTTTTAGTTATTAACTCTCTTCACGGCATCCAAATCAATTTAAAAGACGAATCCAATTCCTCATACATATTGAATTATTTAATTATACATTTATAATACTATGAGAATACAAGCTACTGGTTGATTAAACATGTGTAGGTCTCTTATGATACGTTTTTTCTTGTTTAAGAGACAATGTTTATAGTTATGTAAGGCATGTTATGGCAAAATAAAGATTTTTATTTTATTTTTATTATTTTTTATTATTATATGTGGGTAACGATGATCTCTTATCATGAGGTGATCTGTCTATTCCGTTGTCTTCTCCATATAATATAAAAAAAATCCTACAAAATGCCTACTTCCTCACGATATTTATCTACACCATACAATGAGAATGATATGGTGTTATGGAGTCGTTTAATTAAAACATATGATCTAAAAACCAACCCAATGGTTTTTGTTACAATTAACAAAAAGGTTGGGAGTTCCAGGTCTACAATTCTCATATCAGTTGGTCCATTCAGTTTTCCATGTTTGATAATGTCATGTTTGATATTTAAAAAAGCAATTCGTTACGAAATATCCTAAGATAAGCTTGGAAAGGCCGTATCAGCTTGTAATATTGTTGATAACATAAAAGCTTGGGAGTATCATCGCGTACATATATTGTCCGATATATAAGATCTAATTTTATCATATTATGATAAATAGATGTCATTTTGTCATATTATGATATGTAGATATATCATAATATGACAACTAGCTGCACCCCGCTGTTTCACCCGCGTAAGTTCGTATCCCGTAGGAATATCGGGATAAAAAGTTGCCTATATGTTATTCCAGTTGTCCAGCTGTCTACATACCAAATTTCATAGCAATCGGTTTAGTAGTCTTTGCGTGAAAGAGCAACAAACACATACACATCCTTACAAACTTTCGCATTTATAATTAGTAGGAAGTAGGATGGTAAAATAAACTAAACTCCAAATACATCCATTTAGACGAATGAGAGTTTTTGGGATGCATGATGATTTTATATATCACTATTTTCGTTTGTGGGAGTCACAAAATATGTGCAGTTATTTTATGAAATGAAATTTAGGTCATCTTAATAATTTGCAATTATATTTATAAGTGCTTTTCAGAAACATAAAACTAATCAACCAATATAATACGCTATATATTTACGACAGTTTAGGATAAATAAAGAAATATTTAAAAGTATAAACTGTAATAGCGGAGTCTCCAAAAACGCGCCAGTAATTTTAACCTTTCCCTCAAACTAATCCCCAGAAACGAGATCACTATTCAAAACAATATAAAATATATTCTACTCCACAGTACTCCGCTTGATTGATTCGCTTCGAAAGCCTACATGAAGAGGCACTCTGTTATATTGTTTTCATTTCCCCGCGACTTGCGAGCGTATCTATCGAATCAAAACATTTATGGAAGCGAAATAATAAATGAAGTTTACCGTTTACGATGATCGCGCTATTTCTCTTCTTTATCATCCAATCTACAATCTACGCTGAGGTTGTGGTAGACAATAGGATCCCAGAACTGCGGGATTTTGCGAAGGGCGATAGCCGCGCTGAAGACAATCATGTGGTTCGGACGGAGACCGGACCAGTACGAGGCTTTAAGATGCAGGATGCAGATATTATACAATATTTCGATATACCGTATGGAACATTTGACGCGACTAACCCGCTGCAGGTACTTACATGTTCTAGCGCAATCAAAAACTGATGGTATCACAAAAAAAAAAATTGTTTTTCACAACGTATTTTGTTACGATTATCTCCATAGCAAATTGTGCTCTAATCGAAACTTATCAGGTCGTTTTTAATTAAAACTTTCAGGAACCGAGCGGCGCGGCACCCTGGACAGACGTTCTTGAAAATCAACAGCACGTGAAGCGATGTCCGCAATTAAAATCTGACGGAACATTTATGGGCACAGCAGACTGTTTGACGTTGAGTGTATTCGCACCTAAAACAGCGGAAAACGTGGAAGTCCTATTTCACATTCACAATGGAGACTTCATTTCAGGAAGCGGAGATCCTGACGTGTACAGCCCCAAACAGTTAGTCCCAGAGGGTGTTATTCTTGTTCTGCCAAACTACAGAATCGGACCGTTAGGCTTTATATGTATTCAAGATAAAACTGTACAAGGTAACGCTGGCCTTAAAGATCTGACATTAGCACTCAATTGGGTCAGGAAAAATATAAAAGCATTCGGTGGAAACGCTTCCAATATAGTCGTCAGTGGATCCGGGAGTGGCGGAGCTTTGGTTGACTATCTTTTGATTGCGAACGAGACAAAAAATTGCATCGCTAAAGCGATAACGGAGAGCGGTTTCGCCTTATCGCATTGGGCTATAGATAGACACCCGATGAAGTCTGCCGATATAAATTTAACGATAAGTCAAGACATAGAATCCTTCGTAAAAAATTACAGCGACGTAACTTTGAAGCCCTGCATAGAAAGCGAAGGAGGTTTGATAGTTAAATCCTTCTGGGCATCTCTAAAAACGCTAAATATTAGTATACCAGTTATGATAGGATCTGCAAACCACGCCGGCATGCAGTCTGTGCTGCGGCTGGATGAGGAAAACGTATCTTTGATTAATGGAGACTTGTCACAGCTACTACCGAACGATTTAGCATTGGGCGAGCAAGATAAAAATGAGATAAGTAATAGAGTGAAATCGCATTATTTTGGTAATAATAATATAACAATTAAGGCGATGGATAAACTCTCACTTTGTTTTACCGACTTCGGTTATTTAAGCCCCGGCATCCGACAGGCAAGGGCGTTAACTAAAGCGGGCGCTACGGTTTACTTTTACGAGTTTTCATATACAGGGTATAGAAACAACCCAATTAACGGAGCAGCTAAAGGCGATTCTTTACATTACATTTTTCAGAAAGATACGCCGACAGTTGAACAAACTGAAGGTGCTAATGGAATGCAAACCATTATGAAAAATATATGGACTAGCTTTATAAAAACAGGGTACTATATTATACTATTTCTTAGTGGATTTTTATCTTATGAGTTTAAAGTAAATATGTATTTTTGTTTTAGGATTCCGTCAACAGGAAATGTGCAGTGGAAACCGTTCGGTTCAAATGTTGAAAAAGAGGAATGCTTGGAAATAGGCACAGAATTAAAACTGTTGGACAACCTGCACAGTGAACGATTAAAACTATGGGACGAGATATATAAACGTCATTTTATTGAAAACAACCTCGGATATATGCTGAAATCACCTACGATCCTTATTTTCGTCAACATATTCGTGACTTTTAACTTTGTTATAAGCATTTCATAAACTTCACCTGAACCCTCTAGTTAATGTGAGCCATGTTATGTAAAATAAGTGGTATATTAAGGAATTAAATTATTAGCAAGCACATGTTTTATCAATTCAGGTCCATTCTTGTCACCACACGTAAACATTCGGCGGGTGCAAATGTTATGAACATGGCGAATTGTTTTAATAACTTTCTCTGCATTTACGTTAGTCTGACTTACCGGTGGTTTGACGGAACACGTAATTAACAAGCAATGGTGAATTTTATCGGGCTAAAGAGGCACATATTTCTGATGACGACAGTGCAATTATTTATTCGAGTTGTTGGTCGAAGTGGCGTGGTGCCGCGACACTGGGACGTCAGCACTACGCAGGGGATAGTTAGGGGGTATTACAAGCCCAACCCCCCGCATTTCACCTTCCTCGGTGTGCCCTACGCCCGCTCGCCCACTGGTTACGACAGGTTTAAGGTCAGAATACTCATTTGTTAGGGCGAATTCATGTTTTATAAAGAGCAATTTCAAGAGTGCCTTTTGGAGTTATTAGATGTAGGATATTTGTTTTCTTCAGAGATATTTATTGTACTATATTATATTATACACTTTAATTATCTTTGATTAAGTAATTATTATTTCAATAAGAGAAATATTCTCCTAATGGATGAGCGCCGAATGCAGCCTACAATCACAGCATATTAATTATTAAACAATAACATAATGTTTTCATTAAAACTTTCTTGTGACTGCTCTAGGCGCCAGAGCCACTTCTATCATGGGACGGTATATTCGAAGCGACATACCAAGTAAAGTGCCCCCAGTCAGACCTCTCGGGAACCGAGGATTGCCTGGTGGTCAACATTTTCATTCCAGCTGTTAATCAGACCAATATGCCTGTGATAATGCATTTTCACGATGGACACTTCCAAAGCGGGTAAATAGTAGGTATTATATGAGGGATCATCATTTTATACATATGAGATAGAAAGGGTATTTGAGGTGTAACCCTCAGTGTTACCATTTTAGTAACGACTTTAGTAGTTAATCTCTTAAAAATAAAAGTATTCAATACAAATTAAGGTTATTAATTATAACAATAAAGATTTGACATAGATGATCCGATGATGAAATTAATTTATTAGTCACTGACTAATTAATACAGAAATAAAAATAAAAAAAAAAATTTGAAAATGATTCCTTAGATAACAACCAGTATTTACCAAAGTACATAATTTCTTTTAAATCTCATACCATGATTAAAGTCATACACCACAAAACATTTCAGCTGGGGTGCATTTCACGCACCGCCCCACTTTTTAGAGCAAGAAATAATCGTGGTAACATTTAACCACCGCATTGGCGCTCCCGGTTTCCTCTGCTTACGTTCTCCAGGGGTGCAAGGAAACGCGGGGCTGAAGGATCAGATAGCCGCCCTCTACTGGGTGCATCGCAACATAGCGCAGTTCAGAGGCAACCCTGAAGACGTCACAGCCTACGGCACTGGTAGTGGGGCTGTATCAATAGAACTGCTACTGCTATCTGGAGCAAGTGACGGTCTTTTCCAAAAGACCATCCTAGAATCAGGATCAGTGTTAGCACCGTCGTCAATGACCTATAACCCTATTTTGCTAGCACTAGATAATGCGAAGGAACTAGGCTACAAAAGCGACGAGGATCTAAACAATCTACAAACGTTTTTCCAAAAGCTAACAATACATAGACTTGTTAATGCATCCACAAAATGGTTGCCGTGTTTGGAAAAGAATTCTAAACAGGCCCTGATATATACCGATCCATTGCATGTATTAACCAGTGGAAACTTCCGGCACATTCCCATGATGTTGGTGTACAGTAATTGCAAACAAATTGACGTAGTAGAGAACAATAAGCCTAGATTCAGAACAATTCCTGTGAATTTCGATCCACTCCTACCAAACAATTTGGACATGGATAATATGATTGACAAACAAAAAGTTGGCAAATACACCAAAAAATTCTATTTTCACAATTCCGAAACCCCGGAGGGTGTGTTACAAAGCTTCATAGACTATGTCAACGATGTATTTATCGAGTATCCATTGGTAAAATCTGCAGCTTATTATGCAAACAAGAACATCCATCCAGTTTTTTTAATGAAGTTCACTTATAAGATGAGAAATGAGAGTCTCAGCTGGGAAGCTAGACACGGAGACATATTCCAGTTTGTCTTTATGGACTTACATTGGGAAAACCCAAAAAATATTGTAGCTGATATTTTGAGGAAATTGTGGATAAACTTCGTAAAAGTTGGGTAAGTGAACAATTTTTAATCATAACTTTTAAAATCTGTCGCCATGTAAATTACGCAATAGATGTTGTATATTAATTTCATGATGTAATAAAAATACAACTTCTAGTGCTAAAGGTATTAATTATAAGATAAAAGGTAAGAGGAGATGAAGTAATTAAAAAAGCTTTGTATAAGCAGACGCACACTGTAGTTTGGGTGCTTAATATTCAAACTACCTAGAAGTACCTACATTGTTAGGTTGGTACTGAGGTAACATTCAAGAAATTCAAAAACATGATAAACTAAGGTTTCTGAGTCCAAACTAAGAAAAAAGGTAATATTCAGAGTTTAAGTTAAAATAGATACAATTAGAAAGGGAAATATTAATTGAAAATATATCTAATGGCTTTATTATTTGAGAGATTTTGTATTCCAGGGATCCTACCCCCATCACAACAGCTCTCATACCAGAGGTGTGGGTTCCAATTACAACTGAAATAGTGGAGGGAACAATTAATTACAGACAGATCAGCTACCTCGACTTTGGCAGGCACATACATAACAAGGAAATATCTACTCAGCAGTTCAAGTTCTGGGATCATATTTATAGCAAATTTTATAAACATTATTCCAATTCTTAAGAAATGTTTTTTTATGATGATACATATATACACATTTAAGATTAGTTTTTATAATACTTTCTACAACTTATGATAAAACATTCTGTTTCATTTTTATAAAAATATTAATGAATAGCACACCATGAAGGTGAATGGTATTAATTAAGCAAAGGATATTATTTAACATTATTGCTATTAAATTACTAATTCATTATCACATGTAGTATAGAGTACAGCAGATACTTGTCTTTGGAAACAAGATTTGTAGCTAAGAATGTCTGAAACTCTATGTGGAACTAATCTGTCATCAAAAACTTTCTTATAAGATTATTTTTTAATAATTAATTTTAACTGCTTTATTAACCTTCAAAAAAGTGATGGCAAGTTTTGAATGCTAAGAATACTACAAAACTGTGTGTAAAGATTGTAATTTTAATTCCAAATATTAAGACTGAAATAAATGTTAGCATTATTCATTCACAATAGACTTAACACAGTTTTTCAGTTTCTTCATACGATAAAAAACTTTTGGAATTTCCAGATTTCGAATGTCAGGTGATAAATAAGTGTACATCCGTGTGAAACACGCGTTGAACTAACGCAACTTTATTTGGAAATATGCATTCATACTGAAATAACTTATTGACACGATATAAATGTACACAATTTTAGTATCAAATATTGATCGATAAGTAATGTAAACTTAAATTTGTCCACGAGAATTAGGTACGTCGTCAAAAAACAATAATACCGTTACCTGATGAATCGAACCCGGAGATGAGAAGCGAGGTTTCCACCGATGTGCTAGCACTCACGAAACAATAGCATAACTATCCCTACAATTTTATTATCACTTTTCACTTAATTTTCATTGAATTTAATAATAAAATCAACAAGTAAAATACAAAAGGCAAAACATGAACCACCCGTCAGATTGGCCACTGACATGACGTGAGTTACGTTTCGTAACCGGTAATTTAACATTATATACGTACGTCCAGGAACGCAACTGCTATAAAATATCAATTAGATTAAAAAAAATAATATAACATGATTTTTTATGTCAAATGTTGTGTAAAACTACATTAACGTATTTGAACCTTAAAATAATATGTTATCAAACTGTTAGTAACTTATAGCGACATCTCTTGTTGAATTAAGGAATATAACTTAAGTAATGGAGTATTAATTAAATTAACTACGAATAAATAAAGATTTTGTATTTGTGTTTTGAATTTTTATTATCTGGTATGCGAATTCGATATCAATAAACTAATATGTGAGATAATTTTTTTCAATAAAAGCTATTTGTCTACTACAAACAGTTTTTATTATTTATTATAAATAGGTTCTATTTTTAATCCAATCCGAGGCAAATCCAACAACCTCCAAAATCACAAAAATTCATTCATCTGATTTTGAACTATAGGTTGGTAGTTTAACTCACGATTATTCCGTAAGTATGTTTATGTAGAGCTGATACACACGATACGAGTAACCATGACTTAATCTTTCATATCCTACTAAAATATCTCTCTTCATTGCAACATCTCTTATTTAATATAAGGAATGTAAAAAAAAAACAAAAATTTCTTTTTCTAAAACTAAAGGCTTATTAAATTTTTTCTATGTTCGATAATAGGTCAGAAATTTTCATCAAATTAGTGTGAATTTTCGTCAAAAAAGTGCCGTGGGCCTTGAAAGCTTAACAAAGAGATAAACTCTTCGATTAGCATATTAGCATGGGTTTTGTTGAAATAGAAATCCCTGATTTCAATGAATATGTAACTTATTGTTAACTGGTACACAAATATATTTTGTTTCTTTATTGATTAAAGTTCGAAATTATTTAAATCAACGGTTTGAATGGAATTTTTCACAAAAAAAAAATATAGAAAGCTGTGTATTCACTTCCTATAAAACAATTCTCAATTCTTAAATGGTTAAATTTAAGAATCGATTCAAAGAATTGCGTAGGACATGTTTTTTGAAACCTATTCCGTATTAGATGGCGCTGAAATAAAAAGTACAGAACAAAATATATAAAACGTATTTATTTAACTAACAATAAAAGTACAAAAATGTTAATTCTAAATTCATAATATCACATAGGCTTTGAAATTTTACAATATTATTTTTTATAAAACTTACATACCTACTCTCATAAAATACTGTAATTAATTTGCTTTTAGCTATATTCATGCGTTAAAACTTTTCGTTGGTGATGACGGTCATCCATTTTATTATTATGATAAAAATAAATGAGATTAATCTAACACATTAATAAAGATTTTATTGTCATGATGGCAAGATGGCGATTCAGTTGAAATATTTCAAATAAACTGATTACATACCATACTAGTTTTATTAACAAACCATTTTTCTGTAATACATTATCATTATAATGCTACAAAAATACTATAATCCGTATAAATCATTCAAAGTTTTTAAAATTGTGTTAAAATATTTACACAATTATCATTTATTTAACGTGAAACAGATTTTAATTATTTCATACAAATATATTTACTTTCTTTTATATTATATTATCGGCAACATTGTAGTATATTTATAAACTAGGAATTTTTTCCTGGGATTATCTTAACGTAATGGTTACTATGTATTTAAGAATAATTATATTCTTAATGTACTATCAATAAACATTGCATTGCATTGGGAATGTGTAGCAGTTCATTAATTATAATAATTAACGATATCCTTTCTCATTCTCCGTTGAATTGTATTTAATTACATACAAGACATGAACAAGCGAATACGGTCATTATTTTATTGTTTCAATATCATCAAAATTATTTTTAAATACAATTTTTCCCGCCAAATACCCAAAATCTGATTTATAATCTTAACCACGAAGTATACAAACAGATTTGCCATATTTGTAAAGATTGTTATACACTTTTGAAGATATACAATTTAATAATGTTACAAGCATCGCTCAAACATTGTCCATCACTTTAACCATTGAATGTTTATTATCTACATCGTCATAAATAATATCTTGTTATCTATACAATATTCTTGTTAATCTGTGGTTTACATGCAACATTCGCTATTGTCTATGGCCGTTGTCTTTCTCCAGCCGAAGAGGAAGTAACCGAGCGCTAGACCAAGGACCAGAGCTAGGCAAAGCCACACGTTGTACGTCATGAAGACAAGCATCAGTATGTAGGACACCCAGGCTTGCACGAAGTAGAGACCCGTCTGGTATATGTGGCCGCTCGAGAACATTGTGTAACTGAAACATTGGAAGCTTATAAGTAAAGCTTTTGTCCGCGACTTCACGTAAATTCGGAGTAAAACCCCTTTCCACAGTTTTTTTTTTATGTTTTTTATGTTTTCAACAGTTTAAATTAAATTATATCCTAAACTAAGAGGCTAGGCGTTGCTACGGTTTGGCAAAAAACGCGGGTTCGAATACCGCCTCGTGATCAAATTTTTTCTATTCTTTCAAAATTTCTCAGTTTTTGGGTGAGTTTTTTTACATGAATTTGGGTCATCAATACTCACGTAGTCCGCCTCGTGTGACAGGATCTATTCGTTCCATTTTCGTTCTTGGCGATATTGACTTGCGAGTCAGCAGTGGCCGCGAGGGCCGCCTTCTCAAACAGCGTCTCCCGATAATACTTGAAGCCCTCGTACAGCACGCTGGCCACAAAGATGGCCACGCAGGAGCCGAACAGTTCTAACGCGTTGGAGGTCTCCCAGCCTTTGAAGAGGATCTCCTGGACTACGCCGGCGTGGAACTGCAACGAGATCGTGGGAATTGCGTTATTCGTGTGATTATCTAGGGTTGGAAGGTGCGTTTCTTGTATTCAATTTTTAACGATTAGACTTTGAGTGTTGTAGAGGGATTAATTGTTAATCTCATAAGTTATATAAGTTAATAATAATCTCATTTTTTTTCTTTCATTATTATAACAATTTGTCAAATGAAATTCCCAATTCATATCGCTAAATTATTGTTTGCATAATTAAACTTTTCCCTAAAATCTGTCCTCGCTGAAGTTATTTATTTCTAAAAATGATTATCCCAACAGTTGACTTAATTTACATTGGTTTGTCTTGTTTGATTTAAACCTGTTATTATATATGTTAGTTTTTAAATCTTTTATACTAGTAATGTTATAAAAGAAAAATACTTGTTCCTTAAATTACCGCAAAATTGGAACTTACGATATTTACTATCTAAAGCCTATACTTATAGACTTTACTATCTAAGAGTTCTGCTAATGACGTCACAAACTAGTAACAGATAGTTAACCTTTATATCTTTATGCATTGCAACAACGGCTATAACATTGTAGACACAAGATAACATACTTTAAAAGTTTATGTTTTTAAAATATGTGATAATCAAAAAAGATGAAGAACATTAAAGCATATAAACCAATTTAAACACATTAACTGCCGTGATGGATTTCAGTGAATATATCACGTTGTAATATAAGCTATGCACACATGTTTAATGATAATTCATGTGTGCTATTTTAGAAAAGATTTTTCTCTAGATTATTTAGTGGATCAGTCGGTCTGTACGTGTCGGGTTAGCCGTGGCGATGTACTTATTACACTATAAATACTGATTGACTTGTGCATGATTTTCTCACGGAGAACAAGGGATGCCGAGGATAATTTCGTATGGCTGTAGTGTAACATCTTAACCTCAAAACTCTGTATTTACAAGAATAAAACACGTTAATACAATGTTTTTTGTGTAAGTATTCAAAATTGAAAAAGCATTTATCTTTTTTATAAGATACAGGGCTAAGGAGCACGTAATAGCCTGTTAGGAAGCAAACCCACATACAGAGGTCTCTGAAGACGTGTTGCCGACTTTATCATCTTGTATTTGATCTTCATAGATGTTTAAAATTGTACAGATTTAGTTAGAAATGATAATAAAAGTGTCTAATCGTTGTTTTAGTTTATTTTCGTCCCTTTTAACCGTTTTCATGTAGCTATGATATAATTAACTTATATGAATCGTCATATGCTTTAATCGATTAAAATATACATTATACTAGCTGCACCGGCAAACGCTGTTCTGCCTTACTCTTATCATTTAGGGGTATGAAAAATAGATGTTGGCCGATTCTCATAGATACCAGATAAGCACAAAAAATTTAATCAAAATTGTTCAAGCTGTTTCGGAGGAGTATGGCAACGAAAACTGTGACATGAGAATTTTATATATTAGATTTATATTTTATTAAATCTTATATTATACATAGAATCTTATGATAAATTTACTTAAAAGTCGAATTAAAACATAAAAATATAGGTCGTCGAACAAGGCAAAGTGGGGTTTTTTGTCTATAATTGTTCAAATGTGTGTGGGAAATTTGTTATAACGCATCATATTAACCGCACAGTGGTTACGCGATTGCGACACTTGATAACGCTGTGATAGCGACAGCAAGTTGTTTAAATGTAAGTCAATTGCTTCGAATATTATTACCAATACTATTTATATATTGTAGAATAGATAAATTTATGATTATTGAGTTTATTTTGAGTACAATAATACGTTTTCGTGTTAAGCCACGTCACATGACGTATATTTTAATTATTCTTTATTTAAAATAATCTCATTAAAATTACGAAAAGTGTTTGGGCGGTAATTTGTTATGTAGGTATTGTCAAAAAAGCTTTATAAATATTACATAAAAGGCACTAATAAATAAATTATTATTCATTTACTGCATAAAACATGGTATACAAAGTTATTACACATATAATATACATAAATATTTACATATATATTATATATAGTAGTATAGATATGAAGTTCAGATAACTCACCACCATAGCATGCCCGTGGTCCCCGTGACAGCTGCTGGGGGCGATGGCCTGCTCCTCGTGGTTGTGCGATACTGCCTCCATTGCTGGAATGTATGACATTTCATATAAGATATATATTTTTATTGAGTGACTGGTAATGAGGCCTGATTGGGGAATGAAGTGCTTAAATAAAGGTAAATATAACTGGTTGACCCGGCAAACGCTGTTCTGTCTTACTGTTACATTTAGCGGTATGAAAAATAGATGTTGGCCGATTCTCAGCCCTATCCGATATGTACACAAAATGAGAATCGGTCCAGCCGTTTCGGAGGAGTATGGTAACTAACATTGAGACACGGGAATTTTGTATATATAGATAAGCGCGGCCATAAACATTTGTAGAGGCTTCTGGAAATTGATTGCCAACTTAAAATGGTATAAGACAAATAAAGAATTGACGAGGGAAGTAAAAGGAAAGACTGGAAAGGGAAGAAAAATTATTCTGGACGCATCTCTCAAAATTTACCATCGAAATGGGAAGAAATGGTAGAGAAATTCTGAGTTATAAACGGTGTTAGCAATATGAAATTTAATACAATATTTTTCACTTAAATAAAGCATACATATTTAATTTTTAGTTTTATAGCATTGAAATGCTTTATAAATGAGAAATTTTGAAAGAATAGAAAAAAATTGTGTGGCCGAGAGGCTAGGCGTTGCTACGGTTAGGCAAGAAACGCAGGTTCAAATCCTGCCTCGTGATCAAATTTTTTCTATTCTTTCAAAATTTCTCAAAGCATACAAAGTTGACACACAGCTTCATAAACAGCAACTATTAATAATATTTTACAGAGTATTGTTCTAGGGCTATTGTTATCAAATCGACAGGAAAATATTTACTACAGGTACTGTATACGATTATATTATCTGTGCTACAGGGAAGTACCGCACCTTATTACCTACTTGTTGAAGACCTGTTGCTGAAATTATGAGTAAATGGGCACTTTACATGTAGGTAGGTTTGTACACGTATGTGGAACAATACTATAATTAAAGAGTACTAAAATGCAGTGGTGGCTTAGTGGTGCGGGCCTCGGACTTCAAAATTTTTTAAATGAAACCAGTAGCTTCTGAGAAGCTCCTTCCACATGATACTTAGTAGTCGCATTTATTCCATCATCATCAGCATAGGCTGATGTTCCTCTTCTATAGATATGTATCATAGATATGTTCCCACTACTGGGACACGGGTCTCCTATGAGAGCTTAGGCCATAATCTACTACGCTGGCCAAATGCGGGTTGGCACATGTCGTCGAATTTTCCACATAATAAAATATTTCATTTTCACGCAAAAACCATTGGACCGATTTCAAAAATTCTTTCACCATTAGAAAGCTGTATCTTCACTGAGTGACATAGGCTATACACGTACCATGGGCGAAGTCGAGGCGAACAGCTAGTGTTATATATAAAGGTACTTAAGTGATATAGAATTTTTAAATTCTCCATATAAATACATTCTCTACTTCATCCTTAACCAGTTACGTAAAAATTTAATTTAAAATTACCGACTTATCTAACAGTCGCTCAATAAAGCACAGTTGCAGAAGCAAAAACATTAATGATCGTGTCACGTCACTATAAATATATAATATCAAATCATCATTTGATTATCACAAATCGCTCAACGGAAATTAAACCATAAGCACCTGCACATAGAATAGAAAATGGTATGGTTTTGTGCACAACGTGCTTTCACTGCACAGGGCCAGGTTGCGTAATGCATCTCGATGCATGTAACTTCCTAGCTATGTATTTGTGAATACTTGAGCATTTTTATGATCTTGCAGTTTAAACATGATTCTGTAATGATCTTAGGTTAATGTTCACTTCTCTATGGTTGCTCACGGAGTACGAATTGTAGTGCGGATTCTGTTTTATTAAAGCAGCAGTATAAGGAATTATTAGCTTAAATATTGGCAGAGTTTAGCAAAAGAAGTCATTCAAATTGGAGCTGATTTCTTCGAAACAAGTTTCATCTCAACCAATTTATCTATGACCAGCGGTGCGCCCCGGCTTCGCCCGTGGTACATATATAGCCTATCGCTATCCTCAATAAATGGGCTATATATCACTGAAAGAATAATTTAAATCGGACTAGTAGTTCCTGAGATAAGTGCGTTCAAAAAAACAAACAAACTCTTCAGCTTTATAATATTAGTATAGATTGGTAGAGAAGAGAATTAGTGGAGGAGAGAGAGATTGATGGACAATTAATCTTAACAGTCTTCCAATTGAAATAAAAGAAGAAAAATAAATCCACTCGTTTATTTCTGAGTTATTTATGGCAACAGACACCTGTTTAAAAAAACGTATTCCTTGCCCCAATGAAATAACCTTTTAACTACACTGAATAAATTTTTCGCGACGTCGCGGCATAAAATGGTCACAAAGTACAGTCGATATCTATGGAACTCCTAGTTTTATCTGTGGTTGTAAAATTGTCTACAATAAAACACAATATGTCTACGATAAAAATGTCGGTACGTAATGTTTTTAAACTCAAGTTTAACATAACTTTTACTTTCCTTATCGGGTCATAAAAATTCATTAAACTTCGTCGACTTGTGTAATCGCCACCTTGCCGCCACCGTGAGCAGATTAAAAGTTATTTGCATTATAACAATGGTAAATGCGTTTGAATTTAATTTTTACAGATTATATAAATGGAACCATAGAGTTTCAATTAATTTTAATTAAACAAATTAGTTCTTGCAATAGACGTCTTTATTTTCTGAACACCCATATCAAGGAGGAATGAAAGCATGAAACGTAGTTTATGGCATATTCTTAGACCTTTCACATACGCAAAGAGAAAAAAAAATTAAAAAGCAATTTCTGAAAAATTTGATAATAAAGCTGTAACATGACAATTTGATGTACAGACTAGCGGCGCTCCCCAGCTTCGTTCGTATTATATTTTTAGCCTACGACGTTCAGGCATTGCATACATATCCAACGGTTAAAGAATCTTTGAAATCGCTTCTGGAGTTACTGAGATTAGCATGTTCAAACAAACAGATTCTTTATCTTTATTTATAAAAGGGTAGGTAAGGTTTTTTATTTGTAAACTACATAGCCTGCGATAAACTCTGCTGTACCAGGAAATGGGCTCGCTGAACGTGCTTTCTCTTAGCTTCATCACATCAAACTGCATTACAGTGTAAAATGTTCAAGTGTCTATTTATAAGGATTAACGCAAGTCAATTAGCAATAAAATGCCCGCTACAACGCGGAATGCCATATAATTAACCAATCTTTACCTTGTTTAGCAAGTAGATGTGTTAGTAATATATTTTTTATTGAAAAAAGGCAATCAATTCAAAAGAGTAAATAAACGGCGTATAATGCTGGGTATTTTTGCTTCCCTTGAGTATATGTTATCTGTGCTTGTAGATATGAATGCTATAATCATATCTACACTTCTACAGTAATATTTTTAAGGAGGAAGAATTTGTATGTTTGTTTGTTTGTAATGGATAAACTCGAAAACGACTGGGCTGATTTTAAAAATTCTTTCACCGTTAGAAAGCTGCAACTTCGAGTGACATAGGCTATATATTATGTACCACGGGCGAAGGCGGGGCGAACTGCTAGTATACTGTATAATAAATGTAGGGGGTTGATCAGTTATCTCGGAAGCAAATGTCTGCGCCTTCGTACACAACTAACGTATCGCAACTTTATTGAATGTTTTGGCGAAATAGTAACTTATCTGTTCTATCTCTATATCAAAATGCACCCAAATCTGTTCAGCTGTTACAAAGTTACAAAAAGAGTTAATTTGGCAATGCCATATCTACTTTCTTTGGTAAATTTCGTTTCGTTTCGTTCGAATGTTGAAAAATTATTAGGACGTTTTT
The DNA here is from genome assembly GCF_012273895.1 of Zerene cesonia. NCBI lineage: Eukaryota > Metazoa > Arthropoda > Insecta > Lepidoptera > Pieridae > Zerene > Zerene cesonia. The sequence goes on from NC_052109.1 coordinate 8,574,572, forward strand.
AAATCAAGAAACTAGTCACAGATAAATCGATAAATGTTATAAAAAGATACAGAAAGGAAAAGGTACGCGATAAAAAGATTATTATTATGGTAATACGACGCGGATCGAGAGTCGTGACGTCAATGTCAAGGATGCGCGTGAGTTGAATTACATTGCATACTGCATATCATCTATACTTGCCCACCTGTTGATTTTGTTAACTAGTTAGCCGCCTGCGGGTTTGCTTGTAATTTCCCCTGATTAATTTATTTGCTTTTCTAGATCGTAAGCTTCGACTAAGCTAGGTATATTTTATTCAATGTTTTTTAGTTTTCTACAGCTCTTTTTAAGAACTTTAAAAAACGCGGCTGATAAATTTTTTAACATCTCATTTGTTTATTTAAATAACGAGTGTGACAGTACAAAATTAAAAATAAAAACTTTTGGCGCCAAAAGTAATTTAGCCTTCAAAAGCTTTCCAGTAATTCTTTTTAAACATGACATATAAATTGACAATGTTATATGCATTTCCTCATATTGGCGAGTAGAACTGGCCCCTCGGGGCGGGGACCGTCCCCTCCGTCCAGTTATATCTTGTAATAAGACAATGAGTGGCATCCGGTGACGATGCTCGGCCAGTTGAAGACGGCCGATGGAAAAACACAATTTATTATTATTATTAGTTTGCTTTGTTTTGATTTCAGATACCTAGTCTTAACGATGTTTTGAAGGTAATTTTCAACCGACTTCAAAAAAGGAGGTTTATTATTGATTCTACTACATTTTTTTGTTTGTTACTGGTTGAATCGATACCGGTGTCTCTTTCTCTGTACCAAATTTTATACAGATACAATCAGCTGTTCGCGTGAAAGAATAACAAACATCCATACATCCACCTACTAAGTTTCGTATTTATAATTTTAATAGGATACAGGTAAACGGAGAGCAATGTACAGAATGAAATAGGTATTCAAGTCAGTAAATATTAAATGAATTAGCACATTCGGGAAGTCAACAAAACGTATGGTGAAGCTGACAGCGATCGCATTTTTGTTACTTGTTAATGCTTTAATCGTGACAATATTAAACGTAATGTTATGAAGACTGCAACATTGCATTATAATATATTCATACAGTATGTTATTATGTTACACTAGACGCGCGTCCTGGCTATGCCCGGATATCAAGATTCTTGCTTTATACCAAGGGAGCGTTATAAAAGTATTCTATCACCGAAGTCAACTCATACCCTGTCTGTAAATCAAATTTCATCAAAATCCGTTTAGTAGTTTCAGCGTGATTGACGGACAAACATCCAATCGACTTAACTTACATGGTATCCGCGTTTATGGTGACGTGTGCACTTATTCTGACTTATTTTCTGTAATAAGTTTCATACAAATATGATCGTCTTGATTTGCGTTAAAGAGTTTCAAACAAACATACACCTAGTGTGTTCTCCAGGGTTGCTATTCTCAGAACTAAATTTTCTGTTCTGTTAGAATATTATTATGTACAAAAAAAATACTCCTATGGAATAAAATTCAAATAATTCCTATGGAATATGGAATGCGTTGATATTTCTATGACAACAAAAAAAACTATGTTTAAATATGTCAATCGTTATTATAGTTACACAATAGTACGGTATTTCTTAACGGTTTAATTAATTATCAGATGGATTAATTTGAAAAGGTTTAAATATGTGGTAATTCGATCGATTAATTGCTTGATAGATATAGCTGACGTATTTAGAACATTAAATATATAATCATCAGTAGTGTTTAGAAATTAAAAACTTTTCAACGGATTTTAAACGCGATTTATTTATTATATTATTAACCCGACGTTTCGAACACTTTACAGCGAGCGTGGTCACGGGGAGACATTTAAAATCCGTTGAAAAGTTTTTAATTTCTAAATGTATAATACTCGCGTACAACCAAACACAAGAAAATACTATCAGTAGTGTTCTCAATGAGCAGATAGCTATTATATTCGTTTTAGTAAAGCCTTTCGGAAACTCGAATTAAAAAAAAAACTGACAACCGTTTACGCGGCAAACTAAGCTGTCAGTGTTTTGACACACATTTCCGCGCGAACGCGCTAGGTGTAAAATATTTTGTAAACGGGCAATATCGGAGTTGTTATGCGGATGTTTTTGCGTGCTATCCTGTCTGTCTGTAAACTGTTGCACTTGAATAACGTATGTCATGGCTTGGATATATGTTTTTTAAGTAGAGTTAGATTGTAAAAACGGTTAATTCATACTGGGGCAACTCAGTCGACGAGAATTTATGTGTTTTTTAATTGTATCGACATATCTAAAGATAGAAAACGCTAAATAAATTAAAGGAAAGATGTTAATTGGGGCGAAATTGAATTATTATATGTATTTTATCAACCATTTTCATTTCAAAATAATGAAAATATATGAAATTAGTGTGCAGAAAGAGAGACATTATTACCTATGCAGGAGTTTGACAGCAGTATTATATATTCTTTAACAAGTCGTCTGTGGTATGATAAAATGTAATATTTTTATTCTGTGGTAATACTTGATATTCAATGACGTAGGTTAGGTTCCGGTGCAGTTGTCGGTTACGCCCTGTGCTATTGTAAAATTATTATTCAATAAACAATAAAGAAATCGCATATAATTTTGGTGCTCAAGAATTCTGTTAGTTTCTGTTGATGATTTTCCTATTTGCAATCATAGATATTTGGCAGTATAGTTAAATTATCTAATCTAAAAGTAAAATACTCACATGTGTATATTTCCTAAGAAGACCTTTTGAAGCCAAAATAAAGCCATAATCCTATCCTGAAGTAGTCAATAAACAAGAATAGATTATTAAGCCACAATGAATTATTATAATAATGACCTTTTGAAGTGAACCTAACCTATCACGATTTTTTATTTTTTTTACAACGTATGCAGTATGCTGTGATTTATTTTTTAATCTTACATCTTTGTCAATGTATATTTTGACAACAGCTTTTAGGATTGTTTTTTAAGCTTTATAGGGCAGGTCTAAGAAAGAGTCGTTAGCGACTTTTTGGGCACAATGTTTGTTAGGTGCTCCTAAGATGCAAATGAGACCTTACAATAGTGTTATTACGGTAAATGGCGTTAACACAATCGTGCGAACAGCGATAAGTGACGCGAATAATGTACAAACAAATATGAAAACGTATGCGTAAACAGAACATTCGCTATTTACCTCGACATTCGTATAGTTAGGACCGGTTTTTTAATCAAAGGGAAGAATGTACGAACAGAGACATGTGTCGACACGAATGTTCCGACGAATATTTGTCGAGTTAAGAGACGAATATTAAACTCGAATGTGTTAGTGCACTACATGGCGAATGTGCTACAAGTAGCATGACAAATAAGCATGACAAATGAGCATGACTAGTTATATTAGTTAGTTCTATAACAATGAAGTATTCTTGCAACGATTTTCCTCGCCTTTGTGGTATATTAGTGAAAGCCAACATTTGGTACGAATTTCTGTTATTCTTAATTCAAATGTTTTGCGCAATTTACATTATAAAGTCGATCAGCATACTGGTCTTTTTGAAATGAGTCTATTTGTTTGATTTGTTTTGTACCTGAAAAAAGTAATTTGGTATCCCTTCTGTATCTCTTCATCATTCTTCAAATTCATTACAACAATTTAGTTATCATAAATCAACAAGAGAAGTTCTAGTCTCTTTACGACAGTTTGTCCTTTATAATCTACTATATAAAAATAAGTCGGATTTCCTTCCTGACGCTATAACTCCAGAACGCACGAACCGATTTCCACGGTTTTGCATTCGTTGGAAAGGTCTTGGGCGTCGTGAGGTTTATAGCAAAGAAAATTCCGGAAAAATTTCAACAGAAAAGCGGGAAAAACGAAGCCATCTGGTGGCGAAACGGAGTTCGCCGAGTTTGCTAGTTGAATATAAATGTATATAATATCCGCTCGTGCTTTTCTTTTGATATAAATTAATAATACGCTTAGAATTACCTGTTTGTACCAATTTGTCTTATAATATTGATACACAATTTAAAATACCAATTCGCCTTAGGGGGATATTACACTATCATTTATCTTGGATCATATGAGTTATCATGTTTGATCCATTTTAACTGACAATTTAATTTAATCAAAAAATCAATCATAGCTTTATATAACACTAACTGTGTCCCGCGGTTTCACCCGCGTAAGTCCGTATTCCGTAGGGATATCGGGATAAAAAGTTGCCTATATGTTATTCCAGTTGTCCGACTTTTGAATTATCCACAATCGTTTTGTGATATTTGCAGATGGATGTTGTAAATAGTACGAGTAATTTCATGTTGTAATTTGGCCTTCCGAAGTTGCGCAGCGTACTCTGGGTCAACTACTTTCCATTGGTAAAAAAATCAAAAAGTGTCGGAAGCTGTATTTATTAAGCGGGATATTACAGTATCATTTATCTTCGAAGATCTATGAGTCAATTTTTATTGGATAATCCTACTAATATTATACATGCGAAAGTTTGTAAGGACGTGTGTGTGTTTGTTGCTCTTTCAAGCAAAAACTACATAACCGATTGCAATGAAATTTGGTACGTAGACAGCTGGACAACTGGAATAACACATAGGCAACTTTATATCCCGATATTCCTACGGGATACGGACTTACGCGGGTGAAACTGCGGGGCGTAGCTAGTTTAGATATATATTTGTGTGCGTGATGAATTTGTGAAACATGTAGATATTATTTTTTGAGTATTTAATAAATACTGAGGTACGCACGACCTCCAGAGTGATTGCCTGATATCAATGACAACGATTCGTTTTATCTCCTAATATTTATCAAAGATTATTTTAAGTTTTATCTGACTGTTGCACGATCGAGAGAGTTGTAAAATTTCTATATCTATACATTTGGCATTATGACTATAACAATTAAACAAATTAATGATTTTTAAACAAATGCCGTAAAAAACAGAAAAAGCATTATTTAAAAAAATAACTCTAATTATTATTATTAATTCTGCATTTTGTAAAGCAAAATAATTGTCATAAATCACATAATTTAAACATGCCAACGAACAAAGTATTAAATTAATTAAAATCATGCTGATGATCGACAAATAAAGAAGGTCATATTATGTTTAACAAAATGTTTGTTCGTTATTTTACGAATCACACGTGTAGAAAGAAACTTATTTGGCAGTTTGGTAGATTTTAAGAAATTTAATTTATAAGTTTATACTTACTCGTTTAAAGAAATTGAAAAAAAATATAATAGTTTATAAAAACTAAAAAACACGCTTTAACAAAAATCATATTTTGCAAATTGAAAACTGGAATAATTTTATCAAATTAGTGTATTGTGATCGGTCCTCAATAAATCTACAAAGTTTGAACGAAATCAGGCCGTTTAAAGTGGGTCAAAATTCGCGCCCAAAGAAGTCGGTTACAAACAAACATACAGGTGAAGCTAATAAAAAGCGTGTAATAAACTTATATGTACGCTTAGTTACCTTTAACATAATTTAAAGTAGAGAAAAGTTAAGAAAGAAAAGTTACTAAATAAAAAAAAATGGACTATAGACTTGATAACTTGGCTGGTTAACTGTATAAAGCTGAAGAGTTTGTTTGTTTGAACGCACTAATCTCAAGAACTACAGCCTAGTTACATAAAGAACATTTTTAACAAACTATAAGTTATCACGTCAATATAAACAAAAACAAAATATTATTTAATCATACACGCGAGCAAGATACGGCCTAATTACGTCGGTAAAAGGTCGACATTGTTGCGGCATTATGTAATACATATGTAGTTGTATATGTAAACCACAGACAACAGAAATCATTTATGGCACTGGTCTCATAATGTTGATTTATTTTGTATACGCTAGATGATTTGAATCTCTTGCTCGTTATTTCAATCCGTATATTTATTAATTCATATTGAATATTTATTCTACTAATATTATAAACGCGAAAGTTTATAAGTAGAGATATAAATATATTTGAATTATTTACAAATATCGTTATCATTATGAGCATTAAATAACCGTTGTGAGTACCTGAACATGCACATATAGGCAGAATATGATGATAAGTGATAAATTATTTAAATTCCACTTATATATTGTTAAATAATCGTTATTTTTCTGATATCATTATAACATACTAGCTGCGCCCCGCGGTTTCACCCGTGTAAGTACATATCCCGTAGGAATATCGGGATAAAAATTCGCCTATATGTTATTCCAGTTGTCAAGCTATCTACGTACCAAATTCATTGCAATCGGTTCAGTAGTTTTTACATGAAAGAGCAACAAACGCACACACATCCTTACAAACTTTCGCATTATAATATTAGCAGGATAATGGGAAGTTGGATATTTATGATTTTTAAAAGTATATCTCACATTATTTTTTATTTCTGTGAAACTGTTTTGCTCTTGATAAAGCTACACTTTGATCAGGACAAAAAATTTAGATAGCTTTACAGAGGTTATATTTTGTTGCTATTGCGGGCCAATCCGGGTGAAGTCAGGACAAGTGGCTTGTATTTTTATGCCTAAGTATAGATACGGATATCAACTCTAGCCCAGTCTACGTGCATTGAACCACGGGGATTTCAAATTTGAAAAATGGACGAATCTTATCGCATATCTATTGTGTCCTCTTATCAGCTTTCATATCTAGCATAATTATTAAATAAACTAATTATTCAAAAACAAAAGACTCGACTAATTGCAAACACGTCTATGGACTGATTGTTTTTACTAATTGTTGCACGCTGCTTCGCCCGCGTGGTCAAAAAAAATGTCATGATAAAACTTTCATCACCTATTTTATCCCCTTGGGTGTAGAACTTAACAAAATACTACACGCCAAACTCAAAGATCAATCATTTCAAACTTCGTTTTAAGAGATTTTGATTTGCAAGACAGGGTCTAATGTTATGATCCTATATATGGTCATTGGTCATACATTATTTTTAGATTTTTATACTACGAGACTCATTGTGAACTCTATCATATGATAATTTATTTTTGAAAATGGAATGAGAATATAATTTTAATCGTTTTTCCTATGAAGAATACATCAAAGATATTCGATATACAGATTATGCAATTGTTTCATACTTTTTCTTTTCTCTTCATGGCATATAATACTTATTCTAACATTATTGACAACGGTCCCAATGAAATAAATATATCTATATGGAGCATAAAACACCATTTCCAACAAGGGCACCCGAAATTACGCTCAACCTGTTTCATATGATTTACTTTTTGTTTAAAAACCAGAACCGACTGTTGTCGTTTTCCAGCTAATAAAAACATTCACAAATCAAAAAAGTCTCTTATGTGCATACTAACAATACTAGATTAAATATATTAATTAGCCAATTAGGTGAACATCATTCCTTCACAATTATTTTTCCTGTACTTGGATCTAGAATAGCACACAGGTACAATTTCCATTTCGCCTTGTAATAAAACAATGTACAATAAAACCGTAAAAACTAACAGCACTTAACTTTGAAATAACAACACATTACAACACAATACAATATTCATATTTTCGACAAGGTCGATGCAATTACTTCGGTAGCTGCTCAATATATTAATTTTAAAAATTTATAATTAAAACTACTCTATCTATAAACACTTACCATGGTGATGGTGTTCCATGGCTATTTTGTTTAATTAATAAAAAAAAACTATTAACAAATGTCAACACTCGCGACGTATTCGATTTTCAAGAAATGGCGCGAAACGTTCTCATTCGGCAGTAACGTGCGCGGGAATGCCAAACGACAGTGACAGCGTTCTAGTACAGACTTTAATAATTAAGACCAACGTCCACGGAATAAGCTATAGATTATTGATTGTTTTTGTAAGATTAAATTGTACTTTATATATTATGGTCACGTAGTTTTCATTCAATAAAATCTTGTAGTTGTTATATGATCGATCAATAATTTTATTTTACATATAATCACTGGTACCTAAATGATGTAGTATTAATTATATTAATCAATTAATATATATTTCAGTAGTTTATGCTTTTGAAACTACTTAAAACTAAGATTTTAAAGTATTTCAATCTGTTTTTGAGAAAGATAGCTGAAAGAATTGTCATACACTCTATTGAATCTCAAATCGAAGTTTTAACAATCATGAAGCACTTCCCGTTAACAGACACTAAGCAAGTGACAATAGAAAATCTTTGAATACATGAATAATTGTAATTGAGAAATTTTGAAAGAATAGAAAAAATTCGATCACGAGGCAGGATTCGAACCTGCGTTTCTTGCCTTTATAAGGCAATAGATTGTAATTTAGATTGTAATTATTATAAGGTACTATTCTATAATAATCAACTTATTAAAACTACTATTACTCAAATTATGTACATAAAAATAAATCACACAATTCACCGTTATTAAAACGTATCTCTCACAGTGGGCATGCACCTCTACACAACTGGTTAAAAGGTTACGTCACACCACGATAGAGTGGGTCTTATCTAATTTGACTGGTTTGTTTACACCTTTAAATGCGTTACAGGGATTCAAGAAATTCATCATTGGAACTTAATTTCACGCACAATAACAAGGGAAATAAATGTTTTAATTAAGCACGGTAGCTGTTTGAGAACTTATAATTCATTTTTCGTAGAATTAGATAAATCTGCGTTTGTGCTTTGTTTAACGAGTCGATGGTATGTAACTATGGGTTCAGACTTTAGTGACGACTAGAATTTTAATGTATTGTCAATTTTGACTTAGAATTTATTTCAATAACAATGCCATTATAATGTTCTAATCCATACTAATATTATAAAGATGAAGTTTGTTTGTTTGAACGCGCTAATCTAAGGAACTAATGGTCCGATTTGAAAAATTATTTCAGTGTTCCTCCTCCTCAGTCGGTTCCTCACTGTTGAGGATCGTGACCTCTCGACACTTTTTTGACGGTTTCTCTCCACCTGTTACGGTCTTCAGCTTGGTGGAGAGCGACGTTCATAGGTATGTCCAGTTGTTGGGTCACCTGATCTGCCCATCTTCTTGGACTACGGCCTCTCGGTCTCTTGCCTTCTACTTTTCCAGTAACAGTCAGCCTCTCTAGACTATCGAAATTGCGCGCAATATATATATTTCAGTGTTAAATAGCCCATATATTGAGGAAGGCTAAAGGTATGTACCACAGGCGAACCCGGGGGCGGACCGCTAGTAATTAATTAATTAATTACTAGCGGTACTAGCTATAATTTTTCGACAATGCTAAGCAAAGATTCCTTAGAACTTGATAGAGAAAATGGAACTGGTAGTTTATCTGTTCGTCTAGAAATATTACTAATATAATAAACACAAAAGTTTGTAAGTATGGTTGGATGGTTGCTTGTTACTCTCTCAAGTAAAAACTACTGAATGGACTTTAATAAAACTTTACAATTATAAAGTTTATACATCAAAATGAGACAGAAGCTATTTAAATATGTGCTTTTGTCTGGGTTCGTCCGCGGGTGAAACCGCGCGGCGCAGCTAGTTTACATATAAATAACAGCGGTTATGGTTCGACTGTTCTTCGAGTTACCAGAACTAATAATGTAAAAAAAAACACATTTGAATAAATAAATGACAACAAAGTACCTACGTATATAGAAAGAAAGCTTAAATAAATTTCATTTGCTTTTATGTTTGTATAGCTGGTTAATAAATAAACTGTATAAATGTACAAGTAATTTATTAATGGAAATAAATTAGGCTCTTATCATACTCGATACTATCTTTTCGCCCCGGCCTCGCCCGTGGTACATATATAGCCTATGTCACTTAGTGAACTTGCAGCTTTCTAATGGTGAAAGAATTTTGAAAATCGGTCCAGTAGTTTTTGAGTTTATCCATCACAAACAAATGAACAAAAATACAAATTCTTCCTCTTTATAATATTAGTGTAGATTTAAAAAATATGTAAAAATAATTATTCTTTTGCGCTCAAACCGTTTACGAATATCATAGTTAAAATACATAAAGCTGTAGTAAAAAAGACAAGGCCGGGTTAAACAATAGTCTTATTGGATTACGAATAATTACATAATATATGACAATAGCGTCACCTATATTGGAACCAAATCCCACTCAACATTTGACGAACACGCGCTGCATAGCAAGTATTTATTTATTAGTTATATATTATGATGTAATTGTTTTATGCTAGAATACTGTTATTTACGTAACCATTGAATTTAGTTATCTATTAAATGCATAGGGAAGAAAAAATATACTGTTTTTAGTTTTTATAGCATTGAAATTCTTTATAAATGAGAAATTTTGAAAGAAAACATTTTTTTCCGCCGCGTTCCATCGACACAATCATTGAAATAATGTTTCGTATTGGTTGTGATGGTTCTTAATCACCTCAATAGATGGCGCGGGGTGCCCCTTAGGCACATGAAACCGAGAGAGTTGAAGAAATTCGATTACTTTTTCGGGATCTCGGGTGGCCGAGAGGATAGGCGTTGCTACAGGTTCAAATCCCGCCTCGTGATCAAATTTTTTCTATTCTTTCAAAATTTCTTAAAAATATACTGTTTTTGGACTTATTATCATCAGCCCATGCATGTTACTGCTGGGACACAGGTCTCCTATAAGGGACTTAGTCTATCATATGGAAAAATTCGTAGCCAAGATTTCTTTAGGATTTTATATTTATTTAATATTCACTATCTTATTATTTAAGATATTCTAAACCGATTAAATGGCATTTTAGGTACAGCAGCCTACAGTTATTTTAACTAACATCAAACTCAAACATTTATTTACAATTACTCCTCATAGCACTTTTGAATCGACATTACATACATTTAACATTTACCACCGGGTTTACAACGGTTTGGTTCTCATATAAATAAATTAAATGAAGTCTGTGTTTGGTAAAAGAATGAAGATGAAAAATATATCATGCAAATGTTTAGAGATTAGACATTGTAACATGTATAAAAAAATTAATTGATCGCTTCTAAGTGACATGCCCAATCAATAATCTTTACTTGGATACAAAATTTAAGTTATATGGTTTCTTGTATAAAAATGTTATTCTACATTTTTTTACTATGTGTTAAATATATAAATATAGACGATTCATTTTCACTTTTTATGTAATATTAGTGAAGGTTTTTGAAAAAGCACTTAACAATAATTTTTGTTCAATAAAATATAAATATTTAGTGAATACAGAATACAGAACTAATATTTTTCCCTTGACGTGTGGCTTTTTTCTTTATAAGCTATAACATGATTATTTTTATCTGAAACCACATTTACCAAATTATAATACCTAACTATTCTAAAATGAATATTTTATTACCAGTATCTTATATTTAGATATTTACAATTTATTTTAATTACAACGACAAATATTAAAAACGTTTCGTATTTGATTCATATAAATATATTAAATGCTCTACCCAAGTTATCATATTTCCATCTTGTTTCGTTTTGCCATTTTACAATAATAATATCAAATTAATAATATTAACCTCTATTATAATAAATCTTTATTACTTAAATTCAAATATGTTTACTGATTAACCAATAAATCTTATCAGATAAAAAATATACAACATACCGTTTGAGTACAGCGATGGATTCACAAATGTCTGAAATTTCATCGAACCGACATTTATATTATATCGCTTATTAATTGCCCGTGAAAATTATCCATTCAGATAATATTATAGATATGTATAAATGTATAATAGTACTGTAATGTAATGTATAAGGTTGTTTCATTGAGTTCAATGTTGCAGGCTTTGTGTTGTTGTTGGATGTATTCTCGGCATGTATGACATATTGTATATGTCATGCATGCCGAGGGGGTCGCGGACGAATCCAACACGTATCCATGTCCGTTCATCAATGCGGCTCTACGGAACACAGTGGGGTTTTAGTCGGTAGGAATCCGACATAACCCACGGCCTCTTCTCCGGGGGTCGTGGGTATCTATGCAAGATTTCTCCAATTAAAAACAATATATATGTGAATTAATTATATGCAGTAGCATGATATTGTGTTTCGTGCGGCGAGTGGGGGTCGTTTTCCTTTTCCTCATCTCCTTCCCAATCTATCTTTCCAGTCGCCAATCCTCTCTCATTCCCCTTAAAAGCGATTAGCGCATTCACAAAAGTACTACCTCTGCGATTGTTCATGGGTGATGGTGATCGTTTACCAACAGGCGAAACACCAGCTCAGTTGGCCATGTCACGCTGTCTACACTGCCTTGAAATACGTCCTGACAAAGCTCATTTGGGTTCATTTGGTCTCAAGTTTCCTTATTAATAAAAAGTCCACCTTTTAAATGTCTTCTTAGATTCCAGCTGAGTTTCTTAACAATATAATCATAACAATTACCGCTTATGCGATGATAATAAAATGCACAGTGAGTGTTATTTGGTACACAATTTGAGATTGAGGTGAGGTAATATTTCGCTGAACGTACATCTGTACATTCCTCCACTAGCCCCTTGCGCCGGCTTCGCTTGAATCAGTTCAATAACATAAAATAATACTTTTCTGCAATATAAGATCACCGAAGTTCCGGGGAGGTACTACTCCAGATTCTATAGAATGTGATCCACAATTTTCTATAAAGCACAAAAAATATCCCGTAGGATAAAAAGTTGTCTATTTATTATTCTAGTTGTCCAGCTATCTACGTACCAAATTTCAATGCAATCGGTTCAGCAGTTTTTGCGCGAAAGAGTAACAAACATACACATACACATACAAACTTTCGCATTTATAATATTAGTAGGATTAAATATTATTTTAAAAGGTTTCCAAACACGGTGTAGGTTCTTAATTCAAAGCTTTTTTCTTTTTAATCGTCTCCAAAAAAACAAGAAGTTCGACTGCGTATTTTATTGGGTTTGGTGCCGTGAACAGATTTTATGATTTTTTTCATGTTATTTGTAAGCTGCCTTTCGTTTGCTCCTACTTAAATTTGGTCTAGTTCTGACAACTTGCTGGCGATTTAATTTTAAAAATAATTACTGTTACTGTGCTGTTATTTAAAATAACGGTAACTTTATATATGTAGTTTTCATTATTTTCCGTCTTCAAAATAGTTACCTTGAATAACAAAATTCAATTGAAATTTATCGATGTCAGATGCTAGTTAGATTTATACAAAAAAAACTTAAAACGTATAGACTAAAATACTCTATATTCACAACCCGTCACAACGCTCTATGAATATCAATAAGATCAAAATACCCAATTGTCAATTGAAAAATAAACGTAGTCTATATGTTATGCATTTTTTATGCATATATTAATAGCTAAATTGGGGTATTTACCAGTATATATTTAGTTTTGTCATTGTTTTTAGTTTACAGTTGGAGTTTTAAATCAATGCATATAATCTCTATATATATCAAATTCCCTCGTCACGATGTTAGTTGCCATACTCCTCCGAAACGGCTTGACCTATTCTTATGTAATTTTGTGTGACATCGACAAGAGTAAGGCAGAACAGCGTTTGCCGGGGCAGCTATGGTATTGACTTAATTATTAGTAAAGATTTTAGTAACAGTATGTTACTAAAACACTACGGCCTTAGGACGTCAGTTATTTCGATAGACAGATACAGAGAGATAAAAAAAATTTTCGAAAAAGTTACGCTCTTTCGGTCAGACAGTTAATAAAAGTATTTAGTGAAGGTTGTTTTGAAAACCAAATGCTTAAATAATTACAACAAGTGTAATAATATATGTGAAAATCCGTCCCCACTGGACTCTTGGGCGTGGCAAACAAACATACAACACATACATACATAAACACACTCGAAAAATATATTATATTTAGGTTTACAAAATACACGCCCCACGTACTGGAAAACATCAAGAGGAAAACGGCGTATTAACCAGACGGTATTTATGTGTTTAAAATATTCATAGCAGTTAAACTTTAACAAAAGAATTATCTGTTTCATAATCTATTTATACTACTACCTCTTCATAAATCTGTTTCAATTATAACATTTATAATAACTAGTTGCGCCCCGCGGTTTCCTCCGCGTTAGTCCGTATCCCGTAGGAATGTGGGGATAAAAAATTGTCTATATGTTATTCCAGTTGTCCAGCTGTCTACGTAGCAAATTTCATTGCAATCGGTTCGGTAGTTTTTGCGTGAAAGAGCAACAAACACACACACATCCTTACAAACTTGCGCATTTATAATATTAGTAGGATTCAGGGGTTTCGCAGGCACTCCGTACCTTTAGACTTAAAACAGCATTAAAAATTAATTTTCAGTCCTTATCATTTACAGCTCAATAAACTGTTTATCAGGGGATTATCGATAATTAAACAATTACCTAATGTTAACTACGGTATGTCCAATCTATGTTCACTGTATGACCTCTGCACCTCATTAGGTAGTCACAGGCTCCCATGGTCACTGCTGGAGGACATCGTGACGCACATGTTACAGGAAGACAAGAAAGAAATATAAAAGCTCTGTGTTTTTCCCACACTGGAATTAAGACCGCTCTAAGAAGTCACGGTAACCCGGGTCTTGTAGTTGTCACATGCTGAAGGTACCTTACCGAGGGGGTCGCGGACGAATTCTAACAAGCACCCGTGGCCCCTTCACTTATGTGGCTCGACGGAACATAGTGGGGTTTTAGTCGGTAGGAATCCGACATAACCCACGACCTCTTCCCCGGGGGCCGTGGGTATCTATGTAAGATTTCCCCACTATAAAAAAAGGCTGAAGGTACCTATTGTCTGTTTAGGTTTAGGTGTTAAAAGGAATTATTATTACCTACCTGATTTTGTTTATTGTGTATGACTTATTACTAAGCCCTCGTAAGGTGCCTGTCTCTGTAATTCGAGAAAATATGATTACTATTATGATATTTTAAAAAATTAAACTTGATTCGTAAGGTCTATACTTCCTTAATGCGAAAAGAAGTTTCAAAAAACCTCTGAAAACTAATGAATTTCATTTATATTGAAAACCTTTAATTTGGTGGCTATAAACTTTAACGAATGCAAATAGGTTATAGCAATGAAAACTAAAAGAATGTAATTACATGACAATATATAACAGAGACTAGCAACCAGTCTCCATTTCTGTGTTCCACCGACCCAAGGAGCGAAATTATAGGTCGCAGCTAGCATACACAATAAATACAAATAGAAGTATTCAAAATCCGTTACTTTTAATACATATCTAAGTTTGATTGGTAAAAATGTTTATGTGGAGTATGTTTTTTATTTATTTAATAAACGCTCAAATTGTGTTACGCTTGTACCCGTTTTAGGTCAGTTTAGACTCGAGTCTCTTTTATTATGCCAATACAAGCGGCCAAGCGCTGTTTTTTGAAAATATTTTCAAGATAGACCGTCCAGGCAGTAAGTATGGACTTGAAATATGGTTTTTTACAATACCGCCGTATACGTTCTAGCTAAATATAACGCCAATTAATTCTAATATTGTAAATGCAAAAAGAAACTTTCTGTATGTCTGTGTATTTCTTTATATTCTCTCGTCAGCCGTTCTCTGTAAAAACTGATTTCAGCTCTGATAGAAACTAGTATATATACGTTACGGCGATTCTTATTGATTCATATTCGATGAAAATTAGCAAATATAATAGTTAAATATAATAGTTGAATAAAATCACATCACAGCATCCATTAGAAAAATGAATAATGATAAATTATTAATAGGTCGATGCCGCGATCAAACATTAGTGTTTCAATAACTGCATCTGAGCTTTTAGGTAAACAATTGTTGATTGGGCGTCATTCGTCCGTCGCGGACTTGGTAACAAGACCTATCTGATATAATTATTGATAATAAAGATATCGCAGTGCCGTGCGCAAGAGTGTTAAGGCGATGTCTCCACTTTGTGTACAAGCCAACACAAAACACAATCCCACTCTAAAACATTTGATAACTAGAACTTAGCGTTCGTGATTGTAGGTAGGTCTAGGAAGACTTTAGATTTAGATTAGTTTAAGGTATATTTAGGTACCACCTGAGTAGTTAAAGCTCTACTAATATTGTAAATGTGAAAGATCTCTCTGTCTGTCCCTTGATAGCGTGGAAACCAGTGAACCGATTTGGATGAAATTTGATTCAGAAATAGTTGGGCGACACTGTCTAGTTTTTCCTTTCATTTACGGATTTATTCAATCAATATGACACTGTATAGCAGTCATCATCTTTTCTAAAAGAAAAAAAAACAAAAAGACCACAAATGATTTGGACTTTTGGATATATGATCTTGTTGCCCTCCGAACTTTATTTATCATTTTATTCATAATTATGCACAACAAGTATTTCGTCAATATTCTTTAAGAGTTAAGCTTAATAAATTTAATAGCTCCATTATAAACATAATTGTATGTTTAAATATCAGATATTTAGCACCAATGAATTCTATATATAATATTCTAAAGTTCTACAGTTTCGCTAGATCCGTGAACCTAATCAGGTGATCTAGCTAACTTAAATATTATCCACAACCACCCCTTAAGTGTAATGCACACGACACTTGCGTGCCGTGCGCAAGGAGGCTTTTATGAAAATCATTATAGATTAAATAATATACTATGCTTAAAACTCGATCACTCATCCACTGATTCAAACTGTCACCACACAACACTCGCTGTTCATTGATTTATCGCTGATAAATATTTACGATGATATTAATTTTACATCGATAAGGACGTGAAATAACAAATAGTTATTTCATTCTAATATTCAATAGGATCGCACAGAAAAATAGTATAGATCCAAATTATTGTACTGGACTTAAAAACGTGCAGCGACATCTAACGCGTAATAGCAGATATGCATTAATGTGAATTGTTTAACTGCCTATAGTATTATTGTCAGTTTCCGCTAGATGGCAGTTTATTAAAAATGCAAGAGACTGATAAATTTGTTTTAAAATCGATTGCTAAACGATAAATTGGTATTTTAATTTATTACAAAAATGCAAATAACACGTTTTTGTGTAGTTAAACTTTCGTCAAAGCTAAAACCTTATCTAAATGTAGAGGTAAACAAGGTGATTTTTTTTTATTGTAGGGTAAATAGGAAATCAGGTATTGGTTTTTCCTTATATCAATTCATTTTGTTTTCTATTATAATATTTTGCAGACTTTCAATTAAAATGCAAGTAGGTATATTTATTTATCTATTACATAAAACCCGCAATATAAGACAAACAAATTCATAAAATTTCACGATTTAATAGATCCATCTAATCTAATAATATATAGACGTGAATGTTTGTGAGGATGGTTGAATGGATGGAAGTTTGTTGGCTGCCTACCTACTAAGGAAACAATCAACAACTGTTGTACCACAGATAATATAATACTTTGGCGGCAACTTTCTCTAAATTGGATGCGGAATCTGACATATCTATGCAAGATTTCCCTAAACCAAAAAAAAAAACAGTTTTTCAGATACGCGTTTTACAGAATACTTGGCGCCCAAATTGCGGGACATGACACATGGCATATATTCTTTGAGCGGGACACATCCAACGTTATTTATTACAAAGTGGGATTACATCCTTACTTTCTGTACTTTCTGTATCGAATTCGTGTCAAATTTAGAAAACTTACAAAGTGTCCTCTCATTTCTTAAGTTTAGTTATTAAGAGGGGCCAGCGAACCGGGGAAGTACCACACCCTCACAGAAGACCGGCGTGAAATAGCATTCTGTTGTGTTTCGTTCGTTGAGTGGGGGAGCCGGAAGGCCCATATCTTTTTCCTTACCCTCTCTAGTCCTTTCCTTTATTCCTCTCGCCAAACCTTTCGTAATCCCTTCCCAATTTAAAGTCAGCATTCCATTTGTAGAGGCTCCAAATGTTCTCCAAATGTTCATGGGCGGTGGTAGTGCTTACCATGAGGCGTCTCACCAGCTCCAATGCTGACTGTGACATAAAAAAACATATAAAAATTTATATTATTTTCATATTTTTATGCTATTCTAATTTTTAAGTAATGTATAATTGTATAGTATGCTATTCTAAGTTTTAAGTAATGTATAATTGTATAGTCGTTCGTAAGTGCTCCTTTGGGGTCTAAATCGAATTAAATAATTTTGACTTGAAAGGTAATTTGGATACGAAATCATGGTAAATCGTCATTTACTTAGGAATTTCTCTTGCATTTTTTTATATTGCCTGACTCGCATTATATTAAAAAAAAACTGTATTTATTGTTTAATAGACGCATAATCGATCCTATTCTTTAAGTTTACACAGCACAATTTAAAAGAAATATCTTCGCAAGCTTATTTAAATAAATATTTAAAACAGTTACGGTCATTCAGCATTATCCCAATTCGTGGCCCATTCCACATTCGCTGAACCTTAGCTAATTCGCAACGCATCTGACCTCAGACCCGCGGCGCGTTTGTAACGCGACCCGGCCCGCCCCCGGTTGCACGGCGCCTGCGACTGTCAACGTGTTATGATCTATGATATATGTTATACTTATTGAAGATGCCGATGGTCAATGTAGGAACGTCTGAAAGGAAGTTGGGAATGAGGGTTCAAAACGAAAGTATGCTTTTGGATGTGTTAGCCAAATTTTATTTGTATTATAGCTAAGATAACAAAAGTTTGAATCAATAGACCACTTTACGGAAATACAGTTATTATCTATCTGTGGAATGATCATATCATATGCACAATGTATTTAAAATTCCTTATTTAAGTATGCTAGAAAAAATTATTACAAAAACTAACTATATTGACAGAGTTCTGTGCAATGTGTATATCGGTTATACGTATGCTATATATTTATTATAGGCATTATATATTGAATATTCGTAGCTCTATAACAATTTCATTTCTAGGAACTTTCTTTAAAAAAAGATAGGGTAAAAATTAATCCCTACATGATCTCCTCATCCTTAATATAGGTTTATAGTACTTGCAGATACACGTATTATTTTTGTTTTGTTGAGTCTATGCTAATATAAAAGTTTTAGGTTTCAAGAAAGTTATTTTGCTATAGCTTTAATTGATGCACATGTGATCGATGTATATTATCAAATCTGGATTTTTATACAAAAAAATCCAAATAACTTAATTTCTATCAAATATATTCACATAACTATAACGGTTATACATTCCCATGCAGCATGCTATAACACTTTTATTGTTTTTTCCCAAAGGTTATTCATTTACTGATTCAATCTTTACAAGAGCATGCATTCATATTATGCTGTACAAATTACAATGTACACGTCGCATAAGAATTATTTTAGTATTTTCAAAGTCACCGCGCGCCTACTTTTAATTACGTTGCCGGTGCGTGGAACCGAACGCGGCGTCAAATGTCATTTTAACTGCTGCCATTGCCATCAAAAAGAAAAAAAGAAACTCGCCGCCATTTCACTTTTTGCTCCCGCGCTTTTTCTGCGCGCGCTCGTAAAATTTGTTATTAATACAGTAAAATTTCGGATTAGGTGGTATTAAATTCGAAACAAAGCAACGATTTAATTGGTAATTCGTGTCCGAACGCTGATATTTTGTTCCCGAACCAATATCCGTTTATTGTTTTCGGTTATGAAATGTGCTTAATTCTGAAACGGCTTATCTTTCAAAGCAAAAACACCATCAGGATATGGGTGCTTATATAAACATATTTCGAATCTAATGTAATTTGTTCAAAGTTCATAGATAAATAATAATTAATAAATTAATGTAATATAATTCTGATAATAAAATACGTAAAAAATTTCTAATTTAAAGTTAATTTATTCTGTCATCAATATCATAGCGGGCAACTGAGTTGGTGGTTCGCCTGATGGTAAGCGACTTTACTGCCGCCGTCATAGATTAGCAAATCTATTTTATTAGCAAACAGATTTAGTACGGCAACATTTGATGACATTATTCCTAACATTCTATAAGCAGTGAGATAGCCAAGTACCCGGGGCAAATTAAAAATAGGCCCCCACAACCATTTAAAATCTAAAAAAAGCATTTAGCATCAATAACCAAACTTATTATTAATCAGTGTATGAATAAAGATTTTATCATATTTTGAATATTAGAGGAATTTTTGAAAGTTCACTTCAATCGCAATTTTCTAGTAAGGATTCGAGTACCCGCTGAACCCGAGGGCCCGGGTACACTCTATAACTAAACATATTCTAACTATTTCAAACGTTGCTTTTAAATCCAAACCACAGATAACAAAATCCTACACTATCCAAATATAGGGACTCTTACTAATTACTACATAGTATAAAAAATATTTTAAATATGAAATAACTACTAGCGGTCCGCCTGCGCTTGCGTCCGCGAAGTCAATTTAAAACGAAATACAGTTTCGAGCTTCTATCCACATAGTTTCCGTTTCTGTTGGAATTCCGGGATAAAACTATGTGCTTTCTCAAGACGTACACTATCTCTTTACGTATTCATTCAAATATGTTCAGTAGTTTAATACGTGAAGAAGTGAGTGACAGACAGACAGAGTTAAATACTTTCGAATTCATAATATTGAGTAGATGGCGATATAAATGATATGATATGCAGTTTTGCTGCAAAATTGTTTTAAAAATATTTTAACTGGATTGAAGGAACTGCGGGTAGTTTAAATAAAATAAATAACTTAATAACATATAGTTTTATTTCGTAGATAAGAACCGTTATTAAATCTAAATTATCTTAATAATAACTTAATAAGTA
>NC_052109.1:8596301-8607054 GCF_012273895.1 Zerene cesonia
ATTTTTGGCCGAATCAAATTTTGTTTAATTTTAAATTCGTTGGTCAAACTTTAAATGATAAGACTTTCACATAAATAAGTACAAATACAAAGATTTTTATCCTTCTTTAGTCAAATCCATAAATTTTTAGGCAATGCTACCATTCCAAAACTAATCTTTTATTTAAGGGAATAAGTTATAATATTATTATCTTACACTACATAATTAAGATATATGCCAAGAATCTAAGTTTAAGTACCCATAATCGCTTTTATTAACAACTTAGACTATTATATACAAAATTGCACCCAGGTTGCCGCGAAAATGACAGGCAATAGCTCAGAATATTCTAGTCTAGTATATAGAAATAATTTCAAGATATAATTAAAGATAAACCATTGTTATCACTACAGTTTTAGAATGTAATCGTATATCACACAGTATACATCATCAGTTCGTCTAAAAAAAGTTTTATTTAACAAAAATTTTATGATCGCAAAAAAAAAAAATTTTTGAAATTCCTGAACCACAGTACATACAGCAGATACATATATTTTTTATCTAAAATAAAGCGTAAACTGTGCTAAATAGTTTGATAATTCAAATTAAAAGAAACCTCAGTCTGTATATTATAATCTAGTTAAGAGATCTCGACTGGACAACAAAAATATAAAGACTCAAATGAGAGCTATCACCTGATGCTTCCGTAACAATACACGCGTTATAACAATAATCTTACACACCAGAAGATATGTACAAGCCCTTAATACTTTTATCAAAATGTACAATCGATTAATTAGTATCACCGTCCCACGATAACCCGCCCGTACATTCACTTGATTATTATTTATTTCCCCAATAATCTATGATATGGTGATTTTACAAAAGTTTATAATCACGTAACTCTAATTTTGGATTCGATAAGGACTTTATCAAAGCCAAAATTAGACATAGGTGTTATAGAGTTATTTGGCAGACATGGCAAAGATAAGAACATTCAAAACGTTTGTTAGTCGATCGAAGCGACGAGCCAGACAAACATGTACTAAAACATTTTTAAAATAAATAAGCTGAATTTTTTTAAGAGTGAATGTCGTTAATTTATCCTTTTAAATATTTGAACTAACATCGATACATATTCAAACAAATCGAAAATAAATAAAAGTAATATTTCTGTTACAACAAGCAGCTGATGTCAGCTCATTGCCTCTCTATTATAATTAAACCCACTGTACATAGCGTGAGGAACACTCAATGTCGAAAATGACGCCGGCACGTTCATTGCTGGCATACTCGGCGTCACCCTCATGTTTGACGTAATGGCCGTCACATTTGACGTTGCAGCTGTCAGATTCGACGTTGCAGCTGTCATATTTGACGTCGATGTTGAAATCGATGTTAGAGCTGTGAGCGTTGGGGTTTGTAGCGTACTGTCTGCTGGCAGTGCCGGTACAGGCTGTGTGGCGGGCGGGCGCGGCGGCTGCAGCGAGGGTCAGAGCGCGTGCGCGTGCGCGTGGTGCGGCGGCGCGCCCTGGTGCGGGTGCGGCAGGTGCGGCGCGCTCGCGTGCTGCCGCCCCTACGGGGAAAGTGGAGTTGGTTATACCAAGTGCGCGGCTATATTTGAAACTATAAAGTATGGACACTTAAAAATTATGGAAACCTGAATTAAACTATATTTAAATGCTGTATACGAGATATGATACTGAATTTGAACGAGAGAAATAAATATCTTGTCCAGATACCATAAAATAAAATTAGACAACAATTTGATATCCACTAGCTAACAATTACTCTCCTCATCGCGACTTTGCGTGGAATATTACGTGTGCAAACCATTGTTCTTGCTGATTGATTGATGCTAATCGACAAAACATACAAACATAAGGCACAAACCTGTAAATACACATAGTAATCGTATGGCTGGTGCAGCGGCCAGCAGCGCTGCGGCGGCACGGGGTACAGCGGCGGCACGGGGTACAGCGCGCCGCCCAGCTTGTTGCGCAGGATTCGACTGATGCTGGACACGGACGGCACGTTGTACTTGTCGCAGATGCCGTCCGCCAGCAGCCGGTCGCGGATCTCCCACGCGAATATGCCCGGGTCTTTCGCCTTTAGCTGCTTTATGTAGGACACCACCTGGGGAATAGTCAGGTTCACCTAATTTGGTTGCTACGTGGGGACCTTGAGGAAATTGTGATGGTCACTTAAAGTAACTGCTTTATATCCATTGGAGAAGGAGTTGTATGATGACATATAAGCAACCATTTGTTCATCATTACGTAATGGACCACATGGAAATAAAATTTTTACATGGTCACTTTTACGATTTTAAAATACAATCCGTAAAGATCATTAACTCACTCAGTTTAGATTACAAATGTAATAAAGATGGCTTTTATTTATATCCTGGAAATCCAATCAATTAAATAAAGTAGGGATAAATATATGAGAAAACAAATTATGAATAAAACTGATTAAATCTTATTGATTAATACTTGATTACAAGAAAATATTTGCTCCCATACCTTAGGTGTAGTGACTCTAGGTTTGGAGCCACCAATGGCGCCGGGAAGAATGGATCCTGTCTCGTGGTAGCGCGCCAGGATCTTGGAGACGCAGCCATGGGACACCCGCAGCTGCCGGCTGATGTCGCAGGGCCTGGATATAGAGACTCGATGATTTGGGCCCTTTGTTATAATCTAATTATGATTTAGCTACTTAGTTTGCTTTCCTTGTGTTATACCGAGGTAAAAAAAATCTAGAGACATATATTCCTCAGCGGTAAAGTACCATAGGTAGGTATATACCTATCTCTCTAGTCTACATACATAAAACAGACCAAAATTCATGCTGCAAAATTGTTGCGAATGAAAAAGAGACACAAACACACTTTCGCATATATTATATAACGATGAATTGAATTTTGACCAGCAACTAAAAGATCTATGATATTTACCAACGTACATATGTGTGTAACGTAACCATCGTGTTAGAATGTAATACCAAGCCCGTTTCCTTACAGCAAGAAAGTTCGGCTACTAATTAACAAATTACCTGATCCCCAGCTGAGCCAGCTCAACGATGCGCAGGCGCACGGCGTTGGGCAGCGGCCGGCCGTTCACGAACACTCCCCCTAGCTGATTCACCTCGCCGTACTGCTGGCCCCCCCCGCCCGACATCGGGCTTCCCATTGCGTTTGCATTTGGATCTGCAGATATGAAGTTATTTTAGTGTATGTATAGATATAGACGGTACGTAGACAGCTGGACAACTGGAATAACATATAGGCAACTTTTTATGCCGATATTCCCACGGGATACGGACTTACGCGGGTGAAACCGCACGGCGCAGCTAGTTTTTTTTTTTTTTTTGTGTTACAGTCGGCAATGGAGCTGGTGGGACGCCTGATGGTAAGCGCTACCACCGCCCATGAACATTTGGAGAGGCATAAGGTCCATTGCAGACCGGATTGGCGATGGGAATAAAGGAAAGGACTGGGAAGGGTAAGGAAAAGGATATGGGCCTCCGGCTCCCCCACTCACCGAACGAAACACAGTAGAATGCTATTTCACGCCGGTCTTCTGTGGGGGTGTGGTACTTCCCCGGTGCGAGCTGGCCCAATTCGTGCCGAAGCGTGCTCGACTACCACATACTAAGTTATATATAAAGTTATTTTAATAAAGTAATCAAAAATTTTTCTAAGAGAAAAGAACTTTCTGAAATTAAATCAAATCAATAAACGTTTCAACGTGAAATCTAAAACACAACTAAAGAGCGCTAATTGCGAACAGTATTGCCTCCAGACTCGAGTGTAATTCCCAGTAATCAGCGTAGTTAACACGACAATTTGTTAAGGAGTGGTCGGCGACAGATGCTGATATATCGAGCGCGGTCTTCCTTTTGTCCGGGATAATTGTGGGCCGGTGAGGAATTTCACACTGAGATGGATTTAAACTCGGATATACTGATTATCTTTATATATAAGGTTTGAATGCGACATATAAGCAACTAGCCACTTGCCCCGGTTATGCGCAGATGTTACCTGGATAGAAAACAGCCTATGTTACTTTGTAAACCCTATGCGGAACCGGAATCTACACTTCTACACTAATATAATAAAGAGGAAGTATTTGTATTTTGTTTGTTCGTTTGTAACGGATAAACTCAAAAACCACTGGCCCGATTTAATAAATCCTTTCACCATTAGAAAGCTGCAGCTTCGCTGAGTGACATCTATATATATAAAATTCTCGTGTCACAGTTTTCGTTGCCATACTCCTCCGAAACGGCTTGACCGATTGCTCTGAAATTTGGTAAGCATATTGGGTAGGTCTGAGAATCGGCCAACATCTATTTTTTATCCCGATATTCCTACGGGATACGGACTTACGCGGGTGAAACCGCGGGGCGCAGCTAGTAGAATATATATGTACCACGGCCGAAGCCAGGCCAAACTGCTGATTTTATTATAAAGGTTTAATTTTATTCTACGGGAAGCGTGGTGACGACACCCTTCATTTCATAACCTATGTACTATGTATATATTAGCACTGTAACTAACTACGAAAGGTTTGCACAAACCCTTCACTTATAGTCACTGAATGGTATAAAAACAGTTTACAACCTGTTCTCTTCAGCGAATATACGTATATGTATACGTATATTCGGTGGGTCTGAGGTCGATTTATGAATATTTTGTTATAACAAAGTCTTCATAAAAAGGCCTCTTCTCTAGCCTATAATACTGGTATAACAAAAACAAACAAACAAAAACACTTTATTGTGCACCAATGATAACATAAAGTAACAAAGAATATGTATATACACTAGAACAAAACGGTATAGAAAAAGTTTAATAACATATTTTTTTTTATTTTTTATTTATTTATCATTAATATTATTACAAAAAGACGAAAGAGTTTACGACGAAAAAAGGTCAACGTTTCGGAAGTCTGGTTACAAACACTGGGAACACGTAAATTCTATAACCAAAAATGAATATAAAGGTGTAGCGAAATAAATATAATAAAATTTTCATATTAATAACCATTTAAATTCCTATAACAAATATGGAGGCCCGTTTCCCTTTCTTCAACCTTTCCAGTCCAATTCTTCTTTAAAATCGTTAATCCTTTCCTTTTCCCTTAGCCCCTAAAAGCGGGTAGCGCATTCACAGAGGCACTATCACTTCGAATGTTCATGGGCGGTGGTGATCGCTCACTATCAACCAGCTCAGTTGCCCGCTATAACATAAAAAACCTATACTGACAATACCTACGTTTATATGAAGTTATCTAAGAAAACTTAAAGAATCTTATTAAATAAGTGGATTAAAAATAAAAACAAGCGCATCATTTATTTCATTAGAATCCATCCATCCATAATGAGGCATCAAATTCATTCTTACACATCTTATTAATTTCAATCTAATTCCAATCTTATAGATAACGATATAATAAATAGTGTAATTCTTTGATATCTCTTCAGCAATATTGATTATAACTCTTATTAATCTGTTGACAACAGATTAAACAATTAAATTCACTTAACCATATTGAACATAATTATAATAATTCTGTATAATGTCTAATATTATCTGTAATAATGTTATAGATATCTGGTTTCCCGCCATTATTGGTTGAGGTAAAGAACTAATTTTTTTATTGTAGTTTTCTAGCGGATAAAGAATATTTTAAATCCATCGAGCAGATTATATAGATATTGTAATAAAACGTTAAATCAAATATTTCATCATCATTGTTAAGATCAAAGTTTAAAAATTCTTATGGTTTGAATATTGTGATTTCACAAATTCTTGGACAAATAATGCCACCTTCTAATACAAATAAAAAGCCCGCCATCATATAAAGCACTGATCATTAACTAATTGGTACAGATGGCTTGCACATCGCGTGTCGAAATGTGACAGCTGTCACTGTCACTGCGACACTTCGCGTCAAACTGACAGCCGGATGCAATACAATCCGAACGAGAGAGGAATTAGCTTAACAAATCGATTCATCATGTTTAGGCTGGATGTTTGTAGGTTTTACGACATAAGTTATAACCATTTTGCAAAGAACTAGGTTCTGAGTTGAACATTATTCCTGCATTTGTTAATTTCTGTTCAATTTTCTTATTAAAAAGTTTAAAAACGTCTAAATAAATATTTCGGACGGATTAATTAAAACGTTCAAATAAAGCATTGAATTTAAAACGTTATTAGAATATTCATTAACAAATCATCACGTTGCATCTAGTTATCTCGCCGGCAAGATGAATGGCTGGCAAACGTCGACATGTGGTCAGAACACACCCACCGGCATGGCTGCGAGCTGCCGGCGGCAATTCGCGCCAATTTGCTGCAATTTTTTTTTATTTGTTTAAAAAGAGAATAGCTCTTGTAGTTTTAAAAGTGTATGCGAGTTATGTTGGTATTATATTGGTTAGTTTAAAAAAGGCAAGTTTTAGTATTAACGATATGAAATCGTTTGACATCGGTACATTGTGGACATATAGGTACGAGTATAGCATTAAATTAAAAATTATTATATTGTCATTAAAAAATACAAATTTTTATTCACATTCGTCGTGTATACCATTATGAAATTGAATCTATTATAAAATAAGATTTACCTATACCTACTTAAGATACAACGAACAGTCTCACAAAAAAAACAAACATACAACATGCAAATTGTCACAAAGGCCGGAGGACGCACGTGCGCCCCGTTTCTATGAAGCAGAGCTCCGCCCTCGCGGCCAAAGGCGCCGACGTTGCGGGCGGCCTGATCACTATATATCGTATATCGATATAATTTCATTTTTCTGTCTACAAATGCAACACTACTAATGTATATAATACTTCATACTTGAGTAAACTGGAGAACTAATCTATATTTATATTATAAAACTGAAGTTTGTATGTTTGTTTGTTTAAACGTATATACGAATGGCTGAACAGATTTCGATGAAATTAAGTACACAGATAATTTGTGTCCCGAGTAAGGATATAAGATTGTTACACAGAAATTCCCACGGAACATAACCTGTACGGGGAAAACGCCGGATTCGTCTATCTTTTCATTCGACTGCATGGTCGAAACACTAGCGGTGGGAAGTTATTATATTATTTTAGTGTCTATTATATTATTTTACGTTTATACTATTTTTTCACTTTATTATCTTGAATATTCTATAACACGGATTTTAAAACTGAGACTCGACGCTACACAGTGGAGTTTGGTTGGCCACTGGTTTCGAAGAAATGGGTAAGTGTAGTCTACCATTAAAAAAAGGTGGTAGTAAACATCGTTTACATTCCAAATAATAATTAATTACTTGATAGCGTTACCCCATTACTAAGTGACCTGAATAAAAATCACAACGCGCACATAAAAATATCAATTTATTAACAAAATAAAAGTGTTAATTAAGATTAAATTATCGCTTTTATGTCTTATTATACACAATTGATAAAGGAAACACCATAAATATCAAAAGCATAAACGTTCAAATTAAACATGATATTTTAGTGGCGTTTCAGAATGTTAACGAACCATTGGTGCCTTTGTTGGGGCTCAAAGCCCGCGCGTTTAACGCGAGCAGCGATATATTTGGAGTAATATAAAACCTCAGAAGTTGCGATTAATTCAGCGAAAACACTAGTAACTGTCAACGGAGAAACGTCAAAGAGGCGTCGTAAATTAGACGCGGGAAAGATATTTCCCGCCTCGGCACCCGTTTCGCTCTAACGCGCGCGCGGCCGTATTGTGCTATCCTGCTCTGAAACCAATTAGCATTCAAAGAAGCCGATTCAAAAAGATTCGATTTAACATGTAGTGTTGTCTTTGTTTATCGTTTATTTTATTTGTGTTTATTGCTTCCGTTGTTATGTTAATGAAATTATGATAAGATTTGAAATTATCTTTTAATTGAAATACAAAACGATTGATTTTATTATGATTTAATCACTGTAAAACCATTGAAACGAGAGATTGGTACGAACAAATAAATTCATTTCATTTCATTTCATAGAAGATCACACATAAGTGCATGGAATTCGTTTGAATTTAAAATAAATGATATGCTTAATGTCTCTTAGCAAGTCGTAAGGTAGCATTCATAAGTACCTTATTGATGATATTAGCATTATTCCATACAATTTAAAGATATTCAAATACGTTACTTTCTTCTACTATAAATAGTAAGTGTAAAGTATTATGACGGTTGTAGATAATAACAAATGACGGCTGTGCTGGTGCTTATTAAATAATTTATTAGTTCTCCTTGCCAGAAACTACACTAATACCTAGGTACCTACAAGATTCGTGATTTTATTATACTTTAAACTATAATCGATAAATCGTTTGAAAAATGCGCACATCACTAAGAAAGAGGATACTGTTGTCGATACAACTCCGCATTCGCTGTATAAATTATAAGTTTTACATTTATGAGTGGTATTTAGTTTATCTTTCAGCGAAAATCGCATGTAATTTGTATTTTTTTCATATTTTTACTTTCGCGTCGTAAATAATAAAAGTGTGACACTGCTAATATTATTTATTATATCAAACATAGAAAATTCCTGAACGCAAACACTGCATTATATTGACTGTTACAATAATTTTTTATTGCGTGTTTATTTTAGTTTTAATTTGAAATGAATAAGATTATTTCGATAATCCTACTATTATCCTATAATCCTACTAATATTACAAATGCGAAAGTTTGTAAGGGTGTGTGTGTGTGTGTGTGTTTGTTGCTCTTTCAAGCAAAAACTACTGAGCCGAAGACAATGAAATTTGGTACGTAGACAGCTGAGCAACTGGAATAACATAGAGGCAACTCTTTATCCCGATACTCCTACATATATACGGATACGGACTTACGCGGTTGAAACCGCGGGGCGCAACTAGTTAGCAATAAAGAGTATTTGAATACAACCGAACCGAATTGTTTTCAACAAACGACATATAATATCCGCGCGTAATTTTTTTACAGATTTACCCGATTTTTTCTTTTTTTTTATTCATTTGTTAACCTCGACAATGGTTCAATGTAAATTTGGAAATAAGTTTGGTTGGGAAAATCTCCTCTTGATTTGATTTTTTTAGCGCTAATTTTCTTTTAAGTTTTTTTTATTGTTGAAAAATTTTACACGCTGCGTTTGGACGTGGTATGCAAGGAAGATTGATTAAACCGTCAAATGTTATTAAAATTGCGAAATTTTACGATCTTATTTTTAAAAAAGTCAATATTGGAAGTTCTGTAAGCATGTATGTATTTTTTTAAGGAGGTTTAATGTTACATATGGTCTACTAGGGTCGTTGAGCACGGTTGTTAAGAGCTCAACCTTCACACTCCAACGTCTGCTCACGTCTGCACATATTACGTTGGATATATATGTACTCCTACTATCCTACTTCCTACTAGTCCTACTATCCTACTAATATTATAAATGCGAAAGCTTGTAAGGATATGTGTGTTTGTTAACCTTTCACGCAAAAACTACTGAATCGATTGCAATGAAATTTGGTACGTAGACAGCTGGACAACTAGAATACCATAGACAACTTTTTGTCCTGATATTCCTTGACGCGCGCAGAGCGGCGGGCGGAAAGCTAGTACTATGTAAAGATACGTGCAAAAACATTATAAAATACGTATGATTACATACCTTTACTCTTACTATATTTGCATTAGCTATGCAAATTCATAGCTATGCATGGCATAAGCATATTTATGTTTATGCTTTTTATTTATAGGCTCTATCTAGACAGGCATGCACTTCCTTAGACTGCATCACTGCTTACCATCAGGTGGGTTGCAGTCAAATGCCTGTCTATGCCATTAAGAAAATTTCTTTCTTATTTATTCTGTGCTTATATATTCTCTAAATACAACAAGCTTTTCTTTCAACACAGCTATACATTGAAACGAAACTGACTATATGAGCAGCCAAGCCGTCCTTGTTAACGTTATCGCGACATTTCAGCAGTTTACGGCGGGTTTACGAGCGAGCCGCGCGCGACCAATCGCCGCGAGCTAATCAGCTTCCATTACGTGCAGATGTTATGTCCACCGATTTTACTTTTATGTAATTACATTTCGCGTTGTGTTGCGGAATATTTGGGATTGGGATATTTTGTTAGGGCTTAAGAGGTTTTTTATACTTATAGAACTATAATGCATTTTATTTGAGAATTTTAGGAGGAATAGCAATAATTCGATGATGAGGCGGGATTTCAACCCGGCTTTCGGACGAATGTCTTCTATTTTTTTTTTTTGTATGTGCCTGAGCACATGAAAAAAAATAGACATTCGTCTGCTTCATCTAGAAAAATTATATAAATGTAATGGCCTAAACATTTGTCTTAGAAAGAAAGGAAAGAACCATTGTTTTTCAAAAAGCACAAACACACAAATAATAACATAAAAAGTAAATCAAGAAAAATAAAGAAAGAAACCTTACGTCTACACTATCTGATCGTGTACATATCAACAGCGAAAAAAATTCTATTTATAATTATCTGTTATTTAAATATAATATGTACATATTTTTAAGTACAGTAAGTTCTTATATTTACTAATAAAATAAAAGGTATATTATTAATCAATTTTACATGTAATTATAGACGATTACATCTATCTAGGACAGATCATAACTAATAAAGGAACTATAAATAAAGAGAGTGCAGAGAAGAATTACAAGTGGCTGGAGAAGATATTGGGCCCTAAGAGAAATTATGAAAAACAAAAATTTTCCTAT
>NC_052109.1:8608054-8616278 GCF_012273895.1 Zerene cesonia
TGTTAGTTTGTAACTGTTTATTTTTCACTATGTATGTTAAGATTATCTGAATAAAAGGCTATATTATTATTATATTATTACATGTAATTATAATTATCAAAATCAAATTATAACTACTTATGACTACCACCACCACCTTTTCATATATATTATTTGTAAATCTCTGTTTTTATACTTAATAGGGCGACGTTTGACCTACCTATCTGATGTTAAACAGAGATGCGATCTATGTATGGGCACGTCCACCTAGGAGAAGTCAATGAGTATTCACTCTGGACTTTTGTATTGTGAATAATACATTGGCTTCTAAGAGTTATGTATGTGATCCAGGACACCGAGGGTGGAAGAGAGTTTCCTTCGCAGTTCAGATAAGAAATACTCCTTAGACTCGATTTTGATTGACTTTAAGCGGAATTTAATTCAGACTGAGAACACTTCTCAAGGATCGGTGAATTTCATGACTTTATACCCTACTAGCAAACTCGGCGAACTCCGTTTCGCCACCAGATTCGGCTTTCACCACCGGCACCAGATTCGCACCAGGCACAGGCTTCGTTTTTGAAATTTTCCGGAATTTTCTTTGCTATAAACCTCACGACGCCCGAGGGCTTTCCAACGAATGCAAAACCGTCGAAATCGGTTGGTGCGTTCTGAAGTTATAGCGTCAGGAAGGAAAACCCGACTTATTTTTATATAGTAGATTAGCATCGCCAGGATTTAATAATTTGCTTATGCATACTCTGTATAAGAACAAATGAGAGATTTAAATGGATACTAACATTAAAGTGTGTTTTTATTTTCTTTACTTTATTAAATAATTGCATGTCAATACCTAATTAAATTAACTAGAATATTCAATAAATAACTGTAATATAGTCCTAATATTATTTCACAGATTTACTATGTGTATGGATAACTTATAGAGACTGAAAGCACGTTAAGAGATCACGTGGGCAGCGACCACACACGGCGACATACCGACAAACGCGCCGCGCGCAAACAGCTACCGTCTCTGAAGGGCCACGGCCCGGTAATTGGATACCTGGTGTCCACAACAGTGCCTTACGACGGCTGCTGAGGACTAATTGAGATTTTACTTGAATGTTTATGCTGGTATACCGTATGGTGAAGTAAATAGAGATTAAAGTATGGCTTTTCATAGTAATATGTCTTTTACGATCCTATCTATTGTTATGATAGATATCTTAGCAATCAAAGTTGTCGCCAACTGTTTAAATCTGATTACTTTTACAGTACTTTACTTTCTCATTTAGGAATAGGTTTGTTAATCTATTTCTAAATACTTGCAATGCTCTACAATACCTTACATGTTTGATTAAGGTGGCAGGCCCACTAATCACCATGCAGTTATGTACATTGTCTATAAGTACGTAGTTATAAAAGATACGTAATACAATTCATTACTTTCGTTTTCGTATATGCGTTAAATTGCGAACTTAATCAAACAATAGGTACATAGAACATATGCAAAGAAAAATAACAAGAAATAATCTGTCATGTAGAATACTTTTGTAACCAAACCGCAATATAGCTACTAATTATTCTCGTAAATTAGAATCTCCACCTTTGGCCCAAATATTTAGTCCATATCCTCGAATAAATTAAGATAAATGAATGCGAATGAGAAATGGCTCGGATTCCTGCGCTCGACGTGTGTCCCATCTGCCCCTTAACCCCAATAAGGGACTATTTGTGGCCCGATAATTACCGATATCGACCTCAGCACGTGCTCTGAGCTCTACCAAGTTCACAGACGACGCGATCTGCTGGAAAGTCAGACACCGATGTGTTAGTTCGCTAAAGCTTAATGGCGCTGCTATAGTGACTTGTCGTTATTTTTATTGTATACTAGCTTTCCGTCCGCGGCTTCGCCCGCGTGGTTTTCGGTTATATCGGTTTCATCTCACTATTTCAACTCCTTATATAAATATAATCTATGGCTGTGAATGACATTGACATTTGTTACTCACGTTTCTTAAAATATGCAAAATTAAATGTACATTTTTCAATATTTCTGAGAGATTTTCTTAATATTTTTTTCCGTAAGAACCGTCTCCTAATAATAATAAATACAACAAAAAAAGAATAAGTGAAATCGGTCCAGCCATTCACGCGTGATGCCGTGACCAAGGAAAACGGGTTTCATTTTTATATATATAGATTTTTTATAGACTAGCCATATGGCTACTGGGTAATAAGGGTTAACCCGGTTGCAAAGAACAAATTTCTAAAATCAGAATATCTCGATCTGCGGAAAGTACTTACTAAGATATATATGACATTACACACATCGATTTTTTATAAAAGCTGTCAAATTACCACGACCAAGCAATTTATAAATTGTGTGTATACCTACAAGATTACATCGACATGCTGAATTATTAAGAAAGTGATTATTGGCATTAAGTAGTTGTTACTACGCTATAAGTCTACAGGCTCTTCTCTGTAGACTCTGTAGACACTAGACAGCTCACAGAATCGATGGAAGTATTTATCTGTATTTTCATGTATCAAAAACGCCTCCAAAGAAAGTCTAGTTGATTAAATAAGTGTTTGTTTTTATCCGAGACTAGTGACCCGCCCTGGCTAGGCATGGTTGCAATTATGCAAGTATAGATAAGCCTTCCTCTCAAATCACTTTATCTATTAAAACCTCATCTAATAAAACCTAATCTAATTATACTATGTATTGAAACCAGAATAGATAAATAACAGAAAATATACCTCTGATAGATAGGTACCTAATAATATTACGATGATATAGCGAGGATAAGCAATAAAAATATATTTTTAAAACTAATCATTCAGTTTAATTTTACTGAACGTGAACAACATTTCTGAAAAATAATAAAATAGCAAAGTTAAGCTCTGACAAGAAGTTTTAGAATCTATTTCGCTAAGGTTTCCGCTCGCGTATGTTTCCATATCCACATATATCCATTTATATTCACGATCTCCCTTTATAACATTTGTTTTCGCAACAAAACAATATATTTGAATAGCAGATATTCGACGTACCTTCGGCTTACCAAACCCAGTTATAATTCTTTAGAAACCCTTTGCTAGTTCCTTCTTAAACTAAATGAATACTAAACGCTTTATTCGTTAGGACAACTTTAAACCCTAAAATCACGCACATAATCGCATTTGAACGGCTATAATGGGCAGTGAGAGGTCATTGGGTTACAAAAGGTCGGCAGCCATCTTGTTGATTCACGTTAATGCGTGCGCAAACATTGCGCGGGAGTGCCTCTTGCCTCCTGTACCCTCCGTGCCTCCGCATGGACGACACTCGTTCTGTTTATTACAAGCCGGTGCCCGCGGCTTTGTTCGAGTTTGTTTAAAAATTGACTTGACTTGTTAATAAAATTTCAACAGAACTCAGTTCTTCTGAAGTAGGTATGACAAGAAAAACTTATTTTAAAACGATTCCATTTGATATTTAAGTTATCCGACATATTATTTCAAAAACTGTGATAAACTGTATTAGACACTGTGAAATTATGTGAATAGATATATATAGGTATATGAGATTTCATTAAAATGTACCTACCTATTGATGATATATACAACATTATATGATAATAATTAAAATTATCGAAGGGTTTACATCAAGCCCTTAATCACAAACATGACCAAGGCCTAAAAATCTTCACAGAATCGTTCTAACTAATTGCGAGTAAATGAATCACGCGCAAGAGCAAAGCTCCAATATTTGTGGATAAATCTCTTTCGGTAGCGTTTGCTCTGCTCTCTAAACGCCGCCATCTTAAAACAACAACCTGTCGAAATGTTGTGTTTAGCTGGCGCGTAAAGTTTTTCACTAATGGCTCATTTCATGTACACGACTGTGCGGTTTAGTCGAGCCAACATTAAAATATTTATGGACGCCGGTTGAAATTTTATACAGATCTCTAATACCTACGTTTTACCTTATCTTTTTTAATAATTAATTGACGTATGAGAATGTATTTAGATAGATATATTATTATGTGTAGATAATATCTACATGATGATTATGATGTAGCCTATAAGTATTTGGGTGTATAATTGTATATTAAAATATAACTTTTCTTCGCAAAGCAATGAAGTTTAGATAAGTAGGTATTTCTTCTCTAAACAAAAATTTTAACTAGATTAATGTAAATCGGTCAAGACTTTTTCAAGTGATAGCAATGCCAACGCAATAGTATTTTTTATGTAAGTAAGCAAGAAATCCGTATGCACTATAGGTATTGAGATTAATAAAATTGATAAAAATTATACATTTCACCCCATATAAAAACGTTGTAAAACAAAATGGAAACTAAATAACCTGTAAATTTTTGGAATATGTCCCAACATCACTTATTTTAAACATAAACAGTGACAGTTGCTAATTTTTTCCATCAAAAAATACAAATCCCCGAATCCCCGCAACGCGAGATAAATCAAGAAGCCAGACAACAAAAACAACACATAAACCGATTTGCAAACTCAAATATTAAAATCGCCGAATGTTATGTGTAACGGAACACTGCCAAACAAACGTACAGAACAATTTCAACGTTATCCCTACGTTGATACGACTGAAAATTGTATCCCAGTCACTTTAGGGATAAAAATTAATATCGCTCAACAAACATTGGCTCTTTAAATAAAGCTAATTGACAGGAAATTGTAACTTTAACTCTGTTTGGATTTGTGTTTAGTTCTGGCGCTTATTTCAGACAAAGCGAATGTTTACAGATTTGTTATTACTGTTGAAACTAGATAAGGTTTTACGTTGAGGTACAGTTAAGTAGATATTATAAACCGGTTGATCATTTCGAAGCCTGGATGATATATTTTGAAGCTATTTTCATACAATAATTATAATATATTTTGTATCTGAATTTATAATCGCTTGCGTTTGATTGGTATATTTATTAGATCATAGTTGTTTTCCTATTTGTTACCGATTATCAAAAAAGAAATATGATGAAAAAAACACTATCGATTATTAAGTAATAGTACACAGAGCTTAGATTTTCTAAAAACCCAGTCTACACTATAATGTGAGGATAAAACCACAGACAACTGAATACCTAAGTAAAATATGGCATATCAAACACAAATCTTAATTTTAACATTCATCTAGTATATATAATTAGTAACATATATGTCGAGGACCTCATATCCAGTATGCTTTTAAAAGAATTATTAAAATTAATTACGCAGCTACCGGAATTACGTATTTTTATAATCATTTTAATCTCCAAGTCGTCTAGCACACTCAAAATCACTCCAAAATTATAGAATACGAACTCCATTCTATTTGATGTATTTCCAATCGTCACGGACGGCACCTTTATGGTTAAAATTAAGAGTAAGCACATACGTATTGTGGGTTGTTCAGTAGCGCATGTTTGGCTGCCGAGAGCTCCGCAAACAGAGACGACAAACATGCAGATGTTTGTGCCTTTTAACGATAACTTGCCTTCCTTTATTATATGGTGCTGTTTGATTTGAGGCTTGTTTCATTTAGTTTTCACTAAACTTAGTATATGAAAGGATTTTTTATTCGAAAAAAGCTACATAGAAAAAAGTAATAGTATATATATTATATAGTGAAAATAGTCAACCTTTTAAGTGAAATAGGTACGTTATATAATAGAAGTGAAGAATATATTATACACATGGTAATCAACTACTAATATACTGAACGCGAAAGTTTGTAAGTATGGATGTTTGTTACTCTTTTACGCGAAAACAGCTTATAGTATCTGTATGAAAATTTGTACAGAGATAGATTATAGTCTGGATTAGTCGAAATTAGTCTATGTATGTTTATTATTTACCCGTGTACGCGAGCGAGGCCGCGGATTGCAGCTAGTGTTATAATAAAATGTCATAAAATATACCATTAAATAAATAATATGCATTAATATCACTGGGAACTCAGCAAACCCGCGTTCAGTTCATTTGAGCTTTTAACAAAATTTGTTATAGCTAGATGCCAGCGTGGGCAAAATATATTTTCATAGTACAAACTTTCATTCCCTATTCCATCCCCTTGGATGTAGAATTTATCAAAACCTATTTACGGACGCCTGCATTATAGTGGCCATCTATATGTCCAAAAGTTTGGATGGTTTGCTTGGTTGACATTGATAATTCAGGCAGTTTTATTAATTGTTTCATATTTCATCGATAAAAGTGAAGTCCCGTGTCCGCTAGTGGGGTATGGCGCAGATGATGTACATCCGTTTCACTGATCGATTTTCTTTACGGACAAGTAGGTGATCAACCTTCTGTGTCCTGCCAGACCGAGACATTTTTTTTTGTACGTCCCCACCGGGAATTGAACCCAGGACCCCTCGATTCTACGCTCACGCGTTAACCACTGTATCAAGGAGGCGGTCGAATTTCATCGATAAGCACTATGAAATTTTTCACCATTTTAAAGATAAGTGGGTGGCACTGTATGACAGGTATCTCTGAATATTAACATACTTGTAAATACGCTTTTATTAGCTTCATCTGCATGTCTGTATGTTCGATGTTACGGACTCCTTTAGACTCGATTTTGAACGGACCATTTTAAATGGACAGATTTAATTCAAGTTTTGTCCACTTATCAAGGATCGGCGACAACACAGTTTCATGAGTTAATCTTATCATCCTGATTAGGATCGCTAGAATGAAATAACCTCCTCACATTTGCTCTGTATAGAAAAGTGAGATATTTATTTACTTTATTTATTCTTCCTACTTATATTATTATCCAACTTCCTACTAATATTATAAATGTGAAAGTTTGTAAGGATGTGTGTATGTTGTTGCTTTTTCACGCAAAAACTACTGAACCGATTGCAATGAATTTGGTACGTAGATAGTTGGACAACTGGAATAACATATAGGCAACTTTTTATCCCGATATTCCTATGGGATATGGACTTACGCGGGTGAAATCTCGGGGGGCGCAGCTAGTTTTTATATCAATATACTTATCTGTAATGTATTATTATAAAAAGAGTTTTATTTTTCATTTCACAATATTTATCGTCACAATAAAAGCTGGAATTCATTAAAATCGGCAATTAAGCCGTGGCTCGTGCGCTGACGTCGCGCGGATAACCTTCCGATAACTTGCGATAGTGCTCGTGTTGCTTGCGGTTCTGTGCCATTATGTTATTTCAGCTTTCGTTATTTATATTATTGACATGTTACAGAATAATTGCTGTATGTTTGTTGTAAAATAGGAGTCGAGCGCGCTTGCGTACGAATTGGGCCAGCTCGCATCAAAGATCGTCTCATAATTGCATGTAAATGGTAGTGTTTGTCATTCGGTGGAAGGAATCGGACTCCCGTATCCTTTGTCTCACCATTCCGTTCCTTTATTCCTTCGCCAATCTTCGTATAACGTTACAAGCAACGCATGTGCTGAGGCGGCAAATGTTTATAATAAAACAAATACATCGTTGAAAGAAACCGGCATTTAAGGTAACTAAAGTGGGCACTAGAAAGTATCTAAACGTATTAGACAAAGTATCAAAACTCTTTATTTTAAACGAAAAAATCAATGAAACAGCATCATAATTTAACGTATAACAATATAAGCAGTAGGGATGTGACGTTGATATCGATAAAAGGTCAGGTCGATAACCGAGTCGCCGCGGGTCACACCACACTCATTCAGTCGCGTGCTGGTCATGCGTTTAATTTGATTACGTTACTTTAAATTGGGCCTACAAATGTGTTTGATGGGTGATATTTATGTTTAATAATCTGTTATCTGTATGTGTAGACATAAAAAATATATTCCCTTTAATTATATCCCTCAGTTAAATAATAACAGAGAATTTATTGATGTCAGTTTGTGTATTTTGTTGTTCTAACAGAGTTAAGGACATTGCTCAGAACGTGACAGATTCGACTCATTCAAGTGAAATAACACAACGTCAGTTGGGTCAGCTACTCATCGTCGCTGAGTCCCAAATTTATATGAGCAAAATTTGTTACCCACAGAAACTTGATAAAGGAGACTAACCACCTTAAAGATATATTTTTAAGATATAATATATACTTTGGAAATCAAAATTAACCGAAAAATAAATCATCACCCACAACAGCTTTTTTGTTGCTTGAACCTTGTCCCTCTTGGTCTATCTAAACATAACAATGCATCAATGTCAGGGGCGGATTTAGATACATTGGCTGCGCTAGGCCTATGAAAGATTGC
>NC_052109.1:8617278-8623817 GCF_012273895.1 Zerene cesonia
TCAGTATATTTTAGATCCAGATTCTTACCATTTCTATTTATAAGTAACAATTAATCTTCATCCTATTTCTAAGCAGCGAATTTGTTTATCAAATCATCTCAATCTAATGACCGTAACAATTGTGATTCGATGCTGAGGATAGCCAGAGCGTTCAACCTGTCCTCGTTCATTTTCCAAATTTTGCCGCCCTAAGCCTAGTCGGCCTATAGGGAAATCCGCCCCTGATCAATATAACATGAATGTAACTTAGAACTGCGTCATATGTATAATGTTATGTATTTTAATGTAATATCAGCTGTACATAATCTTTAGTATTTTGATAAATGCCTTGTAATGTTTATAAACATGTAGCAAATGTTGATATAATTGTCTTCAAACACGATCAAATGACAAGTAACAGTACTCATTTTTATGTTGTGTATCTTTATAAATTATGTTTGTATGTTTTTGCTTAAAGTATATATACGATAGACATTGTTGTCCTACTAATCGTAACCTACTATTATTATAAATGCGAAAGTTTGTAAGGATGCGTGCGTGTGTGTTGCTCTTTCACGCAAAACTACTTGAAATTTGGTACTTAGACCGCTGGACAACTGGAATAACATATAGGCAACTTTTTATCCCGATATTACTACGGGATATGGACTTACGCGGGCGAAACCGCGGGGCGCAGCTAGTTTTATCGTATTTTTCAAGCGTGAATTAACTTTCTAACGTGGTATTGAGCAACTAAATGCCGAACAAGCAAAGTATTCAAGATCAAATTACATTTTTAATGTAGGAAATAAATTTTTAGCTTTACTTTTGGAAAACAGTGCAAGTTTATGTGTAAGTACAATCGAATCGTAATGAAATTGTAAGATATAAAAAATAAAATAAAGTTTATTTGAACGAAAAAGAAATACTCTTTAACGAATGAATGAATGAATGAATGAATGAATGAATGAATGAATGAATGAATGAATGAATGAATGAATGAATGAAATATACTTTATTGCAAACTCAACAAAAAAATATGAAAAAAAGTATTTTTTAGACTTTAGACTTTGAGTTACACACATTATGTAGGTACATTACAGTTTTATGGTTTAATTTTTAAACAATGATCCCTGTGCTAGGCTAAACTTATGTTACAGGGTTCATTCGTCCTTGATCAAATACAAAAGCAACATATTAATATTGCGTGTAAACTTGACCCAAGATCTCAAACCAAATTGTTAACCATTTACGTAACGAATTATTAAATTAAGCTTGTTTCTCGTAAAATGATTTATTATAACAAACAATCAATTAACAGTACGCGTGGGATTTATCGATATTTATTACCTGTTTTAGTTAGAAATCGTG
Organism: Zerene cesonia; assembly: GCF_012273895.1. Classification (NCBI taxonomy): domain Eukaryota; kingdom Metazoa; phylum Arthropoda; class Insecta; order Lepidoptera; family Pieridae; genus Zerene; species Zerene cesonia. The sequence continues at coordinate 8,618,629 of NC_052109.1, forward strand.
TATAGTGCAGCGCAGTTATCGAGGGTCGGCGGGTTATCGACAGCGATAACGCGCACGTCACTAGTTCCCTCTATTGTAAGCCAATATATTATTTAAATACATATTTTTTGCATGATCCGGCATTAACGTTCACTTGGCATCGCAATTGCAGCCTTATCTATACTAATATTATAAAGCTGAAGAGTTTGTTTACGCGCTAATCTCAGGAACTACTGGTCCGATTTGAAAAATTATTTCAGTGTTAGAAAGCCCATTTATTGAGGAAGGTTGTAGGCTATATATCAACCACGGCAGAAGCCGCTAGACATCAATAAATTGAATACATTCCAGTGATTATATTATAATCTTAGGTAGCTTGCTTCCATGTTCTTACGCACGTTTTCATTAATAATTTAATATAACTATAATATTATTTATATATTCATATTGATTATATGTAAAATCACTACATAGTATAAAACAAAGTCGATTTCTCTGCCCATTTTTCCCTATGTATGCTTAAATCTATAAATTTACGAAACGGATTTTGATGGGTTTTAATAGATAGAGTGGTTTAAGAGGAAATTTTTATGTATCACATCTATTAAACTACGCCAAATTTAACGCATGCGAAACCGCCGCCGAAAGCTAATAATTTATAAACCATAAAAATATATGTATATAAATTCTATACCTTACGCTTTTAAGCCACGAGCCTCAATGACGACTAAAGTTAAATTAAGATTATAGTCTTATATACCGGGATTCTCTAAAAAAATTTTCAATCAAAAGAATCATTGAATAATTTTAAATTGACTTAAACGATTCAATATAACACGTACGCTTTAACTCACCTAGAACTCCATTATTATCTTTAATTTATTTCTCTTGCTTAGTAGGTACGGTTCCACCATTAAGATAGATCCCCCTATATGGCACTAAGTGCTAGCCGCGCCGCGCGGTTTTATCCGCGAAGGAAATAGGAACCCGCGGGTAATAGCTAGTATTTAAAGAGCTCATATCTCAGCCTGATGTAAAAGCTATATTATCGTAAAGTTTCATTAAACTCAATTCAGTAGTTTTTACGTGAAATAGTAAGAAACATCCATACGTCCATATTAACAAACTTCCGCGTTTATAATATTAGTAGGATAAGGCATGTAGTTACTTATATTGTTAGAGAGATAGAATTTAGCTTCCCTAACCCGATACGTGCCTATATTCTATAAGTACTGTATAAATTCCAGATCAAAATCAGGAGATTTTTCTTCTTAACTTTGTTAATGACTCCACTTAAAGAGGGATTCCGATACTGTTAATTATAATTTAATTATTAAAGGTATAAAATTTTTAAAGCTACGGATTTAACATTAAAACTGCAATAAATTGACAACGCTGGTATAGACGCTAAGCTTGAATGTCGACTATACTACCTTACGTATAAAGATAATTCCCCAAAACTGAATAATGTTTAATAAATATTGTACCTACAACAATATTTAAGTCCCGGCTCCGTCCGGATATCAAGATTCCTTTTTCATCCCAAGGGAGCATTTAATCGGGATAAAAATTATCCTATCAGCCAAGTCAGCTCATACCCTGTCTGTATACCAAATGTCATCACAATCCGTTATCCGTTAAGTAGTTTCAGCGTGATTGACGGAAAGACATATAAACAAACTTTCACATTTATATTATTAGTGTATTCTACCCAGGCGCGGTCCGAAGGGGCTGGCACACAATCGTAATTGTTAAATTGAACAATGTTCTGAAACTGTAAAGAAATTTTCCACCCCTAGTCGCCAAGCATTTTACATTTTGTTCTCATTACCAGTGCTAGTATTTGAGACCAATATTTTCACCCGATTCGTCAATACGATTAGAAGACTTTCATTTGTTATGTTTGTAATAAAATTGTATATCGTGCAGTAAACTTAAATTGACGGACTTAACATAATATTTCATTAATACTAGATCAATTTGAAGTAATATGGACACTAACAGATCACACAAGAAGTATGACAGACGATATATAAAGTATATTTCATGATTTACACATTATCTCTTCATTAAACAGATTGATTGTGGCTAGAACAATCAGTCTTTACATTATGAGCTACAAATTAGTTGACTGAGCTGCTGATGTGCTGATGAGATGTGATTTTACTGTTTAATAATGACCCGAGATAAGAATTTTCCTGCGATCTATCATAGTCATCAATTTTATACCGACTTATTAGTACATGAATATATTTTATAGATAGAACTCTATAGATAGAATTAAAAAAAAAAAATCTTACGCATACACCTACGTCATTATATCTAAAACAGGTATACATACGTTTTCTTTTACGTTTAACTAACTGTACCGCTTTATTCACGTCGAAGGTACGTGATAAGAACTTGAAAAATTTGGCTTTGGGTTGGTGGACCGTAAATTATAACATTATTTATTTCCATATTCACAATAACGGCATATAAATAATTATGTATTTATATGTCTAGTGCCTACACCTAATATTTGAAATATTTAAATAAATACTTCATTTCGTTTTAAACATTTGTTGAAGTTAGCAAGGTTGTTGGTATATTCGGCAATAGACAGGCTGTAGAAAATATAAGAACAAAGTTTGTTTTTAACAGAATAAAGTACCTATTTAGGATCTGTTGCAAGATTAGGAAAGCAGGAATAAATAGTTCCAAATTTATAGGAAATTAATCGATATTTTTTTCGACTGAGCGGTTAAGATGTAATGGAAAATGGCAAGGCGCAGTTACCCACTTTTTTGTATACTTTGTATGATGTCTAACTCTAACACATTATTATATATGTTGTAGTCATCAATAGGTTTTGTGAAATTCTTGTGTAATTCGTCACTTCTAACATAACGCGAAAGTGGGTTTGTTTATCTTATTTTCACGTCGCAACGGAGCGATTTTATGATGACTTTTGTGTCTGTACATAGCTATATGACTAGAGTGACGTTCGAGTGATGAAGCTACCTTTAACCATTTAATCTCAGACAACTCGGACGAAAAGCTAGCAAAAAAAGCAGCTGTGGGCTTACATTATTATTACGTCATTTGATTTTTTTTTTGTTTTGAATTATATGGAAATCCCGCAAAATGTCTACACATCAAACAGATCTGGTCTAGTAACACATAAACACAGCAGCGACTGATCAAGTAGGCACATGGTACATAAGCTTCATACGGACATACAGATTTACCGAAGACTATAACTGCATGTAGTAAGAATTCAATTAGCATGAAGTTTAATAACTCAATTAATGGCTGAACTTAATAAAACTGAATCTATTGGAAAACAATGGGAATCCATCTTATTATCGCACTACAAACTAAACAAAATAAGCAGATTAGACGTTTCGTTACATTTATGTTATTTTCAACGACCTTTCGGTCCCATTTATCACTTGAACCGTTTTCTTTCCATTCAAGAGTGGTGAAAGTCACCAAGACGAGCTCCCTTGGAAATCGTTTGAAACACTTTCCACGTCACAACGTGATCATGAAGTGAAGGTCTCACCAGTTTCCATAGCGTATCCAGCGGCTGCGGCTGCGGCGTGCAGCGCGCCGTACTCCTTGCCGTCCATGCCGCCCAGCATCATGTCACACACACACCACTCGCGCACCATGCGTCCGTCCCGCGCGGCGAGCGCTGCACGACTGCGGCCGCGTCGCGCTCCCGTGCGCACGCGCACTCGCCCCGCCCACTCCGCCATTGGACGCGGCCGACCAATCGCAACGCTCCATTTCCCGCGCTTTCCTTTCCGTATCGCCTTCTATTTGAAGCGTGCTGCGTTCTTCTATTTTCATCAAACGATTTGTACTTTATTGCGATAGACATAGAGGTGGAAATAATTGTAGACGCGGTGTGATAGCGTGACTGTTTGTTCGTTTGGTTGGTTGCGGTCGATTGGGGGGAGGGGGGACGGTACATAGTGTTATGTGCGGTGTAAGTGAATTGTAATTGATATTTTATGTAAGCTAATAATTATGTTAACACTTTATGGCGGAAAGATAAGGAAATCGTTTCATTGTTTTGATATGAACTGCGCTTTTAAATTAAGTTTTTTAAATTGAATTTTGAGTTTTTAATGTATTTTGTTACGTTTTGCTTGGACATAACGTGTGTTCCTTCTATGCATACATTTGTGTTGATTATGGTTTATCCTTCCCAGTCCATACCTTCTTTTCTCTCTTTTAAACCGAGCAGTGCATTCGTAGAGTCCTTTGTCCTGCCTCTGCGTATCTTCATGGGCGGTGGTAAACGCTTACCATCAGGTGAACTACCAGCTCAGTTACATTTATTTTATAATACGGTAACATGCGGTTGTATGAAATACATAATAAGTAGGTAACCTAGGTACCAAAAACAATAATAAATTTAAGATAGATCCATTTAAACTATCCACTCGTACCTATCAAACTAACACACACAAAAGCAAACAACAAACACACACGTATGAAATTCCCCAATCGTACAATATATGCGGCGCTTTGAGGCCGGCCGCGATGCGCATCATTTGCAGTTGAGCAATTTGTACGGTGCGCCCGCGGCGGTTTCAAACACAACTTTTTGTTGTTTGCGCGGTAATTAACGGAATTTTTTACAACTTTACGCGTATCGCAAGTATTTGTCGTAATTAAGGCGTTTTTGCTGCTACTGTTTTAGTGGCGCGGCGTGCTGGGGCGTTCGGGATATTGGGTGGCTGTAAAAGGTATATCCGACTTAAAATACGAGGTTCTAACAGCGATTGCTTAGGTTCACCATCATTATAGAACTGTTGTTTGATAAAGTCATAGAAATTATCAACTAAAATAGGTAACAGTTATGAATAAATAGTGATCCTATATAAATAAATATGATTCCCCAAATGTGTTGCTAAGCGTACAAGCACAGGTAGGTAGGTACAACGCGAGCGGCTCTGTAGATTCATGTAATCTAAAGATTAAAAGATAAATAAGAAAGATTACCAGAAGTAATAATAAGTAATCTCAGTTTAACAAATTTATCGATTTTTGTCGATAAACTAAAACTAGTAACAGCACCGGGATGTGCTATTGGACTTATAAATCTAGTTTTAGGTGCGTATATATTAAATTCTCGTGACACAATGATAGTTAACATATTCCTACGAAAGGGCTGGACCGATTCTCATCAAATTTTATGTGCATATACCGTATAT
>NC_052109.1:8624817-8641750 GCF_012273895.1 Zerene cesonia
AGTAATAAATGTTATTTGCAGTTAACAATTTTCTTTTTTCTTTATTACAATATTTATGGCAAGACTAGGTATATACGCACAAATTTCATATAAAGGTGTGTGTAGTCTGTGTCTGTGTCTGAGAACCGGCCAGCGGCTATTTTATGATACCCTAATGGTGAGAGTAAGGCAGAATAGCATTGGCTGGGTCAGCTAGTTTCTTATAAAATCTCTAATCTCTCTCTAATGAAATCTCTCACTTGGATAAGTGCCTACTTATATTCTAAACAAAATAAATGCATGCATAGGTATGCTGATATGTAGGTACATATCTACGCTATTTATCCTACCCTCCTTTAGTCAGTCGGGTAAGTATAGAGACAAATTTTGCAATCCTGTAGCGTGTTTGTATCATCTTAAAATCTGATAGCATCTAGTTTTATTATATTTTCTATCCAATGTCTCGATTGGTGACACCCAGTTATTGGGAATTCCTATAAGTAATTAAACCTGAATTAAATCCCTATTTCCCTACTAATATTATAAATGTGAAAGTAACTCTGTCTGTCTGTCTGCCTGTTACGCTTTCAGGTCTAAACCAGTGAACCATTTTTTTTGTAATTTGGTATGAAAGTAGAACTGAACTTGGGAAAGGACATAGGATAATTTTTATCGCGATAAAAATGGTAGAAGGAGTTGAAATAGGGAGATGAAAGCGATATAACCAAATTTCGCGCGGGCGAAGCCGCGGGCGGAAAACTAGTGCTTAATAAATACATGACGGAACTAATGTATTTTTTAACAAATCGCCGATATTAATTTGTCATCGGGCAAGATATGATATTATTAAGGAAGATAAGCTATATTTATACTAAATGGCGTTCAGGTATCGTTGCGTTGTTTTTTTTTATTTTTTTATTTTTTTATTTTTTTTTTTATGTCATAGTCGGCAATGGAGCTGGTGGGTCGCCTGATGGTAAGCGCTACCACCGCCCATGAACATTTGGAGAGGCGTAAGGTCGATTGCAGACCTTTCGCCTCTACAAATGGATTGACGACTTTAATTGGGAAGGGATGAGGAAAGGATTGATGAAAGGAATAAAGGAAATGACTGGGAAGGGTAAGGAAAAGGATATAGGCCTCCGGCTCCCCCACTCACCGTACGAAACACAATAGCAAGCTATTATTTCACGCCGGTTTTCTGTGGGGGTGTGGTACTTCCCCGGTGCGAGCTGGCCCAATTCGTGCCGAAGCGTGCTCGACTCCCACAATATTAATATATTATTATATTTAGTTATTTTAAGACCTAAGTTAAAGGTATACAGTAATTTAAAACTGCGACAGCGATAGATAATGCGGATCGTATAAGATAGAAAGAGATAGCGACTGAATCAAACTACAAAAATTGCCTTAGTTTGTCCGCAACAATTTGTGCGTACTAATATTATAGTTGCGTGCGTTGCGTAGCTTTCTCGTTTTAGTTTATTACTTGTACCGATTTTTACAATTGAGTTGTGAGGGTATTCAAAGAAAACTTAAAAGTGTACACCATAGTTACGTATAGCTATTGCTAGTACCTAATAAATCTAGAAAAATCGCATCAGTGGCACACAAATATTTAAATGAGAATTATCGCTCGCAATAAAACCGCTAAGATAACGCAACAATGGCGCGCACAAAGCGACGTTAACCACGGAGCGCGGGAAAACACAATGCACGCCGCGTCATTGTGTGCGGCGGCGAGCGGCGCCAGGGCTTGCGCTACCCAGTTTGTCCATGGTCGACTGTAGCTGTGACCGGATTGACCCGGGATAAGAAATAGGTCATGTTGCAATGTTCTTTTGGGTTTGGGTTAAAGTGATTAGCTCATGGGCTACTTTTTGCCCAGGGTACAGCGAGAGTCAAGCCACTGCCGCCCAAGTGTTTTATAAAATATATACCTACGTAAACAGTGAATCATGCTATCTGTTTTAAGTTATCGAGATTTGGAAGTCTGGTTCCTTATTTATTTGCTTACAAATTAAATAGATCGAAACGAGCAGTGGTGATTTAATAACGAACTTCGAGCTGCAATAAAAAAGTCGGGGATTCGAGGCCAGACGAGCGTGCTAGAATTAAATTGAATTTTCAATTCATTTATACATGAAAGAAAGCATCGTAACGATCCGGCATGTCCAAGAATTAAAAGTTCAAGTACTTATATATGACATCTGCAAACTCGCACTTGGCTTGTGCGGCACCGAACCCTCATTGGAGGGCGAAGGCCTACGTCCCTGATGTGGGAACATGTATAGGCTAAAGATGATGAACTGTAAAACACATTTCTTACTATTTGTATGCATTAATTAACTTTAATGTCGTTATACATAATTAATTAGTGAATTCGCAAGGGTGTTATTATATTTAAACTGTTATAGTTAGAAAATATATTTTAGTTAATCATGTATCTAGAATTTAAGTTAGTTAAGTTTGTTTTAAATTTTTTTTTTTTTGTATCATTGTCGCATTGGGCTTGTCCTGTTATGGCAAGTGATTTCTATAAAAAAATAAATAAATAAATAAATAAATAAATATTTAATCTGGCAGCCCTGTCAGCGCCTCGCTCGGTACTTGCATTTCACTCCTTACAAACAAGCTCTTTATTGATATTTTATTTCGGTTACATTGCGTTCAAATAAAAATTTAATGTTTCCACTTTCTTCTATCGAAAGATTTTTCTAATTAAGCTACTGTAGCTGCTAAGAACAATGGTCAATAAAGAATATAGAGTTTAATATCGACCCGACATGTATATTGATCAACAAAATTAAAGTATTCGTAGATATATCAGTATATAAAAGAAAGATATACGTAGGTAATAATATAAATATAACAATACTAAAGACATACGAGTGTAGCGTGATCGTTTACATAAATATGGTTGATACGTATGTACGTAAATTGATTGTTAATTTAGGTAAATGGATGTAAGAATTCTGAAATAAACACGTCCACTATTCTATATCTACAGACAAAGACAATGTCAATAAGATGTCTATTCTCCAATATTTTATGTTTATGTCGCGTTTCACCCTCCGGAACATATTTCGTAAGCGACTAAGCGCCCATGTCGCGTACCCACGAGTACCCATTTGTATGTCCGCCCTATAAATAGTTCAATAAAGGCCGCAGCCTCCTGTGATCTCTGCGGCGGGCGTCTCGCTTCACCGCCAGCCCTAATTCCCCTCCCGCCCCTCTCTAGCACATAATGAAAAATACACCTAATCCTGTAGAGTGTTGAGTTCAGTTTCGATTACAGAGATATTTCCGTTGAGTTTCGCATCACAGGATTTTGGACTTCAAATTCCGAACCTTTAAGAAATGTTGAAAAATGAACCTGTTGCCGTTTCGAATAGAATTCTTATTTCGAATGTCGGAACTCGTTGACGAAACAAAATGGATTGAGAAATTTAAGTCTTCTTGTCAAGGACTACAGTTGATTTTAGAATGAACATTGAATAAAGGGTGAAGACAACGGAAGTTGATGGTATCGCGTAGTTTTAATTAGTTTCTGTAATTAAGTTAAATTTTTGAGATGATTGGTACTTTCGAGGGCTTAGATGTAACAGAGAATCGATATTTTAAAATTGATTTGTACATCAGATTCTAAAATTCAGTTGTACCTAAATCTAGATAACTAGTTATTCAATCGGCTAACTATTAGGTACGTATGCAATTATTGTAAATTCTGTTTAAGTATTTAGGTAGATAGCTAAATTTATAATTGGATGATAATTAAACGTTTAGTTAACTTCGAATTTCAATGAAATAGTAAACCTAACCTTAAAAAAAAATGGTTGCCTGTAAAGTCGGTTTTACGGGTGAAGATTTTACGTGACAACGTCCTTTTCTTGGTAGAATATTTATTAATATGAATATTATTAAATTGCACAATAGGAACAAGGAATTCAATGAAAATAAGAATTGCACAAATTTTAACTATAGAAAATATATTTTGTTTACTAAAAAGACAGAGACAGAGACACAAGCACGCGCCGATTCAATGCGCCTAATTCTCTAGTGCTGCGCGCGCGGCGGACCGATCATAGTTCAGTGACTCTCCGTAACGTTACCGGGCGTTACACTTTTTCATGAGTGCCTCCGAGCCGCAACCTAATTTAAGACGTTGTCACGTCAACATTGATGTTTTGGTATAAAATAGGTTTTATTATTATTCGTGAAATATGTCATCAGTTATAAAATTTATAAAATACCAATAAATGGGCTATCTAACACTAAAAGAATTTTTCAAAACGGACCAGCAGTTCGTGAAATTAGTACGTTCAAACAAACAAACAAAGTCTTCAGCTTTATATTAGTATAGATATTTCCGCGTATCTAACATCAAATTGCGACATTCAGAAAACTGCTGAGCTGCCATCAGTCAGGACTCAACCTCATTGGCGTCGAGTTGACAGCGGCGCGGTGTCGATATCAAAGCGCCGCTTCACTACTGTCACTAGTGTGGTTACGTTATCGATGTTTCGAGATTGTGCGATTTTGTTTATGTATTTTGGATGTTTTTACAAGTCCACTGCGTTGAGCTTTTTGCTATGCGTTGTAATTTGTAAAAAGTAAATGTCCTATAAGTTCCTACATAATGTATATTTTGTTGTATTAGTACATAATTTTTTTTTTTATGTCATAGTCGGCAATGGAGCTGGTGGGTCGCCTGATGGTAAGCGCTACCACCGCCCATGAACATTAGGAGAGGCGTAAGGTCAATTGCAGACCTTTCGCCTCTACAAATGGATTGCTGACTTTAATTGGGAAGGGATGAGGAAAGGATTGATGAAAGGAATAAAGGAAAGGACTGGGAAGGGTAAGGAAAAGGATATAGGTCTATAATGTTCAATTATTAATGTACCTACATTACTTATGTGTGTTATGGGAGTATATTAATATTTGCTCATAAATACACATTTGCTATTAGAAATATATGGGGTAGAACCGTAAAAAAACCATATTTGTATGCACAATTTTAGTCTAAAATATACAAGAGCGTCATTATAAGTACTAAAACAAATTGATAGAGTGATTTATTAATAAAATTTGTTAAATCAGGGGTTCCAGTACATACCTACTTACAAATAATTGTTATTATGCAACGACAGGGATTCTTGCCGCCTCTTCTCTATTAAAACTGCATTCCGAACCGTCGTAAATCTTAAAACTATAGCATAACGATCGAAGTGCTTCTAGAAGAAGTCCAATTGAATAAATAACTTCTTGAGTTTCAGCTCATGCCCTTAAATGCTCGTCTTCATCAAGCCACGAAATAATATCGATATCGATAAGTCCCCTCCCTAGTAGTGTCACATGTCATGTCGACTTACTTGTCACACATGCTCCTGATTAGCCGGCGCCGTCTCTTTGTCTGTTTGTCTGTCACGAAACGCGATCTCTGTGTAACTTATTAAAATACTTTTCATGGGATACCGTAACGTTTGAGATAGGTAGATAGGTCTAGCTATGTAAGATTTATTTGTATACTAGCTTTGCCCTCGGCGTTGCACGCGTTAAATTCGGAGTAGTTTAATAGATGTTATTATAGACATACACCTTTTTGAATCACTCTATCAATTAAAATAACAATTAAGATATACGCATTTTCTTTAAATATGGTTATTTTCCGTAGCACACAGTCGAGCTGTTGTTGATGATGGGTCATCACCACACATGAGCTTCGTAGGGATACTGCTTCTGCGCAGTAGCATTTACACTTCTATAATTTACGCCTGCCTTCAATGTAGTCCCACAGATAACATAATACTATAGTACTTTCCCAGGCAGGCTCAATTCGTGCCGAAGCGTGCTTGTATCCCAAATTCTTAAAAGTATAGCCCTCAACCTACATATTTAACTTCATCTATTCTTGTATGTTTGTATGTAACCGACTCCTGTAGACTCGATTTCGACCCACTTAAAAAACATTTTATTCAATCTTTGTACACTTATCAAGAACTAGCTGCGCCCCGCGGTTTCACCCGCGTAAGTCCGTATCCCGTAGGAATTTCGGGATAAAAATTTTCTATATGTCATTCCAGTTGTCCAGCTGTCTACGTACCAAATTTCATTGCAATCGGTTCAGTAGTTCTTGCGTGAAAGAGCAACAAACACACACATCCTTACAAACTTTCGCATTTATAATATTAGTAAGGATAGTTGACTATGTAATATTTTCATGAGTTTATCTTCTAATCCCAATTAGGATCGGCAGGATGAAATAATTTCCTTACGTTCAATTTCTAAGAGCAAGTGAGACAATTAAGTTGATTTTAACAAACTGTTTTTAGCAGGTAAGATATAGACTGGAAATTTTTACACGTCACATGAACCAATAGACATTCTCAAATCTATAATTCATTCACAATATATTATCTATTGTTAGCGCATCCAACAATACCACCTGATACGCTGTCATGTGACAGACGATCCATCAGTGCGCAAGCGACGCGCAGTGGTTTGGCAACGGCCGCTCTTGCGTTATTTGTGGGATCTACATTATATTAGTGTATATACAGGTCAACATTTATATTGTTAAATATCATTAGATTACAAAGGATGGTATGGTTTTTATTAAATATACTAGCTGCGCCCCGCGGTTTCACCCGCGTAAGTCCGTATCCCGTAGGAATATCAAATTGATCATATCTTGTGATAGAGTAAACCGATTTCGATGAAACAAAATCTAAGTTATAACTCAAGTTACGTATAATTTTTGTATATAAACATTGTCTGCATTTAATTCGTTGATTTTACGTGATGTGCGCACAAACAAACAGACAAACAGACAAACATTTCAAAAATGATGGAAATGGGTTCTGTTAGTTATCTTTTCACACACTGGCTATTTTTTTTTCTATTTTTTCAATGAACAAAAATGACTTATCTACAAATTTATTATAATATAATAAATTTATGTATTAATATATATATATATATATATATATATTAATATAATACATATTAATATTATATATTAATATAATACATATTATGTATAGATTTATGTTCGTTAGAGATGTTAGCGGGAAACCTCGTTTTCATAGAACGAGGTTAGATATCCATCATGATATAGAATCATAGACGAAACATGGCAATATACCTCTATCTAGTCCAAAAACTATACCTTCCTACCTGTATCATAAATAACGTTATATATGAAATGTAAGGGTTATTATTTACTGATCTAACAACGCACAGCCCGAACTACTAGACCGATCGGTATGAATTTGGCACGCAGATAGCCTCTATGATGTAGGCATCCCCTAAGAGAGGATAACAAAAATAAGACATGTAAGTTTGCACCATTAAATTTTATCTACGCTAGAAATAAAAGGCTAGTAAATATAACACCAAAAAATGCGGAGTGTACATAACCTAATCCTTAATGTACCTATAGATTCTTAGGAAATAATTAAATACCCAAAAAAAATATATCTTCAAGAATCCTTGTCACAAATTACTCAATAATATTTTACCGAATTGTTTGTTACATAGCCGAGTTATATACGCAGAATCATAAAAATTCTAAAATAACAAATCTAACAAAACCATCTCAATAAATTATTAGACAATACCCAACCATCAAACCAATCTTATTTATAATTCAATTTGAGAATTATTATTGATGTTAAATCTAAAGTCGGCGTCCCACCGCGCGCCAGTGACGCGCGACGACGCGCGACCGCCGCCGCTCGCGCGACGCTTCGCAGAACCGCGCTTTCATCTCGCTCCAACTGCCACTCGCACCGAAATAGCCTTTCAGCTGTCCATTATCTAATTAACGTGCTCTTACATATTTATTTCCTATCTATTTATGTATGGGTAGAATAGTTCAGGCTGTGTTATTGTCCCTTTTACTCAATTCGTGACAAGGTTCATAATAGCATCAACATATGTGTAATGTCATCGAATTGTCAATAATAAATATGTGTTATCATTCATACGATTAAAAGAGATTATACTGTGTAAAATGTTAAGTATGATATCGATTAAAAGGCATTAAGCTCGCATCCTTGACGTGATTTAAGACATCGCTGGATAGTCAAGTTTCTTTGCCATATTCGATTTTTGTTTCTATACAAAAGTTGTATACTTCTACAATAACTCACCCATTAAACGTATCCAATAAAGTAAAAGAGCAATTACGCACATACCCAAGTGATATTAATTATAACGGCCATTGCGTTGGCAACGAGGTGCGAGCCGCGGCGCGGCGCGTGGCGACACACCTTGTTGCGACTACATGTCGCGTACCTGCACGCTAACGCTACGCTGACTGCCCAAGTGGCCGTGCGCCTTTGCGTGCTTCTGCTTTGTTGAGTGTGTTGGATTTAATTAAGTATTCAGAGACAGTATATTGTAAAAATGTTAGAAATGCATTGTATCTATTAGATTATTTGTTATTTAATTATATGTATGCAGGTAAATTCCTGCAGATAATTCAGTAATTTGAGTAGGTACAAACATCATTTCATAATTTAATTAAGTAGGTACCTTTATACCTTATTATATTGAAGCAGCATGAAAGTGCATGCTTCAGATACGGTTTGTTTGTACAAAACGTACTTAGATTTTTGAAATGGGACTGTTATTTAAAATGTACGGTCGATCAACTTATCATTTTTCGGACACTTAAATGAAAATTTATTATTAAATTCGGTTATATAAAATGTTTCGATTAACATTGTTAGTTGTGACTTGAAACTACAAAATTGTTTTTGGGTTCAAAAAACTGTTTGTTATAAAGGTTATTTATAGCAACTGAATAATACATGGCGTTCAAGGTTTATATTTTTTAATTTCAATTGCTACAAACTACTCATCTCTTGAGCGGAGGAACATATAAAATGGTATCCCACTATTCAATATCCATAAAGAAATTAACAAACAATCCACGGCACAGCTATAATTAATTAAGCACTCGATTATTCAGCGTTTTATTTGAGAATCGCGTGTTGTTCCGCCACGTTCGTCGCCATCTGACAGCAGCAAACAAACAAACAAGATGGAGGTCGTTTTTGGCGGCAAACGATTTGAAATGGCGACGGCGTGGCAGCACTTTGATCGTAACACGACAACTTGATAAATTGTCGCCGCATTTTAATGGGAGATGGGACGAATTAAGTTTATTGTTGTCATAACTCGTGAGGGTGCTTGGCCCGCCGAGATTAATTGAAGTGTAAATAGTCGAGCGGTCTGTGTTGCCAGCTCTAAATATGCGGGAGTATTTGCTGCTGTTACCGCCGGTTACGGATTGAGACATAACTATAAATTTGTTCTTTTTAGGTTTTTATATGCATATTTGTTCGATGCGAATGTTTCTATGAGGATTATTAAAGGGTTCTAGATGTTATTATTTATTTATATATGCTATATAAAAAGAAACATTATCTTTGTTACGTATTATGTATTGAGAAAATGATTCGGTATTTTCTTCAATGGCAAAAAATACTTGAATAAATAATAATTCTACATTTAACCATAAACAAAGCTTCTCTATCATAATTACAGTCTAAAAATATCAGTATTGTGCAACCGCATCAGTTGCGGTCCATCCGGCGGCACATCAATAACGTGAACAGCGTGACGGGAGGGATGCGAGAGGAGGCACGACAAAAATGTACTCAGGAATTAATACAAACACTACTATCTTATTGTACGCTTGCGTACAGAAGTGATTATATACAATTATAATATCTTATACGTAATAAAATGGTATTTTATAACTTTTTTAATTAGAATATTTTGAAGTTAATGCTTGAAAACAATAAATAATGAAACATCTTATCATTCTACTTACAGAATAAATAGCAGGTATCTTGGTTAAGATTATTTAAAAAAACTTGTTTAAATTTAAATTAAAACAAACAAATACTATATGGAATCAAATCGAATCATCTTTTACTATTTCAATCGTTATACATTAGGTATATTTATTATATGTACTATCTTCAGATAGACAAGAGTTGGGGAAGGATTTTAATTATTTTTTGTTATAATATGCAACTGCAACTTGTTATAATTAATACGTTATAATCCGCTGGTAAATGGTAAAACCATGTTATCACGATTTAAAGTGCTTCTAAAAGAAGTCTAATTGAATAAATAAACATAGTTACGTTAGATTAAAGGGAGGAAAATAGGCAACTTATTTCCGTTTCCCATTTTCCTCCCTCCACTGATATATATAAACGGAATATAATCCACGAACGCAAAACCAGTTAGCACTTTAAGAAACAATTACTTTCAGATACATTAACTAAAACTGAAAACAAGTAAATATATTCAAAACACTTTTTCTCTCACAAGCCCGCACAAAGCGGTGCGCAGTGTCAGCCATTTTTCATAGCACGGCTGAACGCTTGCCCGCCGAACGGATTTAGCTGCGGGACATTTCAGCTAATTGCTTTTTTACTGACTCTCGGGAAAATAAGGATGTGCGCTTGATTGGCCGGGAACATCGTTTAATAGATACCACAGAGTATATATTCAAATTATGTGTATCTTAGTTCTTTTTCTACTATGAAATTGAGATATTGTTCTAAAAATATAAACCGACTTATTAAAACATTCGCTTTTAATACTAGAATATTAAAAGAGTTAGCTTTGCTAAAAGTAAATATTTGTCATTAAAATACCTCTGATATTTAGCTGTCGGCTTTGATAAGGAGATCTATCTATGTGATGTTTATTCGGTTCGATATATGATCAGTGAGAACGTAATGTGATTGTGTTTAATTGTTTATCAGATGTCTACTCTAGTGTATCCTTGTGTTAAATACAAACTTTGCTTAAACTTAAACTCAAGCATTTATTTATTCAATAAGACATCTTATAGAAGAACTCTTGAATTATCATAACACAGTTTTAACATTGTCGTCCCTGACGAAGTTAAATTTTAAATGTAACTACAGATTATACTATACTTATGTTATATAAATATTTTCTTCATGTATCATTAATAAAAATGATGTTGAAAGAAGTACATACAGGATAATGAAATTACGTTGGCACCTGAGTAGATAAGTTTATACATACAAATATAAATATAATTTTTATTGTTTTATTTAATTATTATTGCATTTCATTTTATATGTTTTTAATATAAAAGAGATGAAAATAATATGATTACTATTATAATTTTTTGAGTGTACTTGTTTGCAATTATCTCATCAATAGCGGTCCGCCCCGACTTCGCCCGTGGTACATATTAAGCCTATTACATCTTAATATATATAAATCTCGTGTCACAATGTTTATCCTCAATGGACTCCTAAACCACCTTACCGATTATAATAAAATTCGCACACCATGTGCAGTTCGATCCATCTTGAGAGATAGGATAGTTTATATTATTTTAATTACGATAAAAGACTACCCGGGCGAAGCCCGGGCGTGCCGCTAGTATATTATATAATTTTTCAAATCGGCCCAGTTCCTGAGATAAGTGCGTTCAAACAAACAAACTCTTCAGCTTTATAATTTATTTTTTTATTTTTTAATTATTCATAACATCATTACCATAACAGGGATAATGCGACAGCGATACCTACACAATTTATAACAATAAATTCATATCGCATAGAGCCGTGAATCATGGTAATATGAATTATGAACAAACTCAGGATATAATCAGAATGTTAATTATTACCACGCGCTATTTAATATTCAAATAGAGTCTATTTAATAGACAGTTATATAAAACAGCATTTAATTTCACGCTGTCCGTGGCGAGGCGCCCACACATCGCAGACCTGTCGGCGACCAATGATGGACTGATTTACAAGCTATGCTATTGTCATGTCGCTGACAACGAATTGAAGTTTTCATCACGACATTAATCTTGAAACGAATTCATCACTGTCTAGGTTTGTAATGACATTTTAGGTTTGGGTATAAATTACGTGGTTCTGCGAAATTGGTGGAGTGAGTTAATAGCTTATCGATTCATTATATTATGTGGCTAAAGCATATTATATAGGTACTGAATCTATGGGCTAAAATCTAAAAAAACATTAATAATTACATCCTCTGTCAAATATTATTAACCCTTTGGATAACGGACCATACTTTTAGTAATAATTTGGTAAATGAGTTCAGTTTTCCTTTAATAACTAGGAGTTTGTTTCATAAACTTTGGTATCATCTTACTGATAAGTTATTAGCATAAGCTTACTAGCTGACCCAGCGAACTATCTAACGCTATAGAATTTTACCATATTTTTCCTAACTTTGGTATCAAATCTTTTAAACCCTCCCCAGACTATTATTATGAATGAATCATTATTGGTCCAGCGATCCTCGGGTGAAGCGAAACTAAGGAGATGTAATTGACTTTTATTTTTATAGATTAACATTTTTAACCGATGTTCCCAACAACATACCTAAGGTTCTCAAATCAACTTTATATTTTTTGTTTTGTTATTGAATAACTTTGCAGGTTTTCAACTGATTGACGTGATAATTTTGTTCGATAGGAAAATGTTGTCATTTATAAAATTTGGAGTGGTAGGTACCTTCCCTACTTTAAACGTTTCCGTGGAACAGAATTCTGCTTCTCTGTATTACCACGCTACCAATTTTTTCTATTTATTTTTATGATATTGTAGACAGTACAAGACAGTTATTATTCATATTTAAAAATGTGAGAAATATGTACGCTACCAATTTTTTCCATTTATTTTTATGATATTGTAGACAGTACAAGACAATTATTATTCATATTAAAAAATGTGAGAAATATGTTTTTTTTATTTAATTACTTATTTTTATCATGAAAGTTGCCAGAAGAAAAAAAAATAAGTGATTTTTCTTTTATCTGTGTCATACATTATACAAACATACTTAAAGTATCTGTGTATAAATAAAATCAACTGTCAAAAGTCAAAAGCTGAACCTGTGATTTTAGCAATAAATTGTACAATTTCTTCAGAAATATATCGATTTTTATAATTATGGGGACAGAAGTGGCGTTATCATTTAGTACTTTACGTACGCAATTAGAAAATGAGCGAAATAGTTTATTCAAATTAGATGAAAATATAAAGAAAATAGTGCAAACATCAGGACGATATTCTAATGAAAGGTTAGTTAGGTCGCTCCTCCGCTAATTTAGATTCATTTTTGTAAAAAAACACTACAGTTTTATTGTTACCTTTTACAGATACAATCCTTTCGGTGATCATCCTAGAGGAGGACCTAGGCTAGGCGGCAGAAATTCTTATACAGACACAAATAAGAACGAAGACCAATTCTTTAAACGTAAACATGAAACAAAAACTGTTTTTAGCAGGTAAATCAAAACTTTTTATTTATCTTACATCATAATAGCTTTTCAGAATAGTAAACAACAATTTATAACTATCAGGTGTTTACCCACCATGGAAAATTTCTTCTCATTTATTCCGCCTACAGATATTACCTATAGATGTTAACAAATATAACTTCTTGTAGATTATCAGCGAAAACCAATGATAGTGACGGAGAAGAAGAGGCACCAGGACCCAAAAGAACTCGGGTGTCCTCAGCAGTATGCCGTGAGCTCCCAACTAGAGCAGCTGTCCTGCGAGCTCAAGGGGATGATGAGCAAGCAAGGACTAGAAATAGGAGAATATTTGGTTCACTTCTTGGGACTCTTCAAAAATTCAAACAGGAAGAGATTGTGTTACAAACTAAAGTAATTACATAATTCATATTTGTTTCATGAAGTGTTGTGATTATGAAAAATTAACCAATATTTAGATAATGAAGTTTTAATGTCTAATGTTAAGTGTATTTGAATTTGCTATTTATATTATGATTTGCCTTACAATGGTCTAGGTATGAAATTTTGCACAAATATTTCAATAAAATGACAATAATATGCTTCATTAAATACTTCACTTATTATTTATTAAGTTTTATTATTAAGTTTTATCATAAGCAGACAGGCAATGTTCACAGAATAATCAGTTTCCTATTAAAGCATCAATATGACAAAGTCTCCCCGTGACCTTGCTCGCTGTAAAGTGTTTGAAACGTTGGGGTAATAATAAAACGAATAAATTCGCATTTAACATCCGTTAAAAAGTCTTTAATTTCTAAATGTATAATACTAGCGTAAAATCAATCACAAGATAATACTATGATAAAATACTGTCAAGTTAAATTTAATTTAAATTTCACAAATTGCAGGAAGATAAAAAAGCCCAAGTGGAAAGAAAAATAGAGGAGCAAGCTCGGCAGGAAAAGGAAAGGGAATTAAAAGAGAGGAGAGTGTTATTCGCTGAGCGGGAACACAAGAAAGCAACGATCAAAGCTCTAGAAGCTAAGATGGCGAGAGTGCAAGAGTTTGAAAAGTGGGAGGAATCTCAACGCAACCTCGGCAACTTCATTCTCACTAAGGCGAAGCCCCATGTGTATTGGCTACCTAAGAAAATGTCTGAGAAGGCAACGGAGAAGTTGACTTCTAGTAGAAAGTATCATGAAAGTGAGTGGTTCTGTCATTTGTATTAATATTAGGCTTTGTAGTCTGTGCAGAAGCTACAGTATTTGACTTTTTATTCATTGGAGCTTATTAAATTGTTATATTACTACTAGCTGCACCCGGCAAACGCTGTTCTGTCTTACTCTTATCATTTAGGGGTAAGAAAAATGAAATTTGGCCGATTCTCATAGATACAGGATAAGCCCAAAAAATTTCATCAAAATCGGTCAAGCCCTTTCGGAGGAGTATGGCAACGAAAACTGTGACGCGAGAATTTTACATATTAGAAGATTGCAATAGATTATTTGAGTAGAATTGTTTTGTACAATAATTTTTTAAATCACTATTAAGCCAAGTGTAGTGAAAGAATGGTAAGTGAAATAGTTCTAAAATGTTATATTGCAATAAGTATTTACTAGGGTCGCTGCACACGACTCATTGACCACACGTACAAAACGCCACTGCCATATTTCCTATAATTTTTGTACATTTTATCGACGCCAGCTTAATTGGTTCTCTACAAATCGCTTCTCGTGACGACCTCTGTAGCTGTCGTGGTCAGCTCGTGTGCGGTGACCCTTAATGAGTAATTTAGTTAATTAAAAGCAATTATCAAATAATTACCGTTTCCAGTTAAATATGGTCCATTATATCGCAGTAAGTAACGTCAGCTATTTTGACATAGACATATTATTTTTTGCACCAACTAACTTTTATAATTACGAACATTAATAAAATTATGTAAAATGGTTTTAGACCTTACCAACTAATCTTGATTTTATTTGGATAGTTATGACTTTCTCCATGTTAACTGTAGTAAAAAAAATATTTAGGAAAGGAGACAGGACTGCAGCACACCAATTGGAAAGCTACATACAGAAAGGCTTTTATAAATATTTTAAGATGTTCAAACCATTAAACACATATACATATCTTAATAGATATCATGTCAAACCATTCAGCTGTTCTTGTATTATAAGTCACTTATATATAGAAACCTATATATATATATATTGATTTTGTAATACCAGATCCATTACCTCCTTGGTACAGTGGTCAACGCGTGAGCGTAGAACCCAGGGGTCCCGGGTTCGATTCCCGGTTCCCGGCAGAATAAAGAAAGCTGATCAGCATCCATAAAAAAATCGCTCAGTGAACAGATGTATATCATCTGCCCCATACCCCACTGGGGGACACGGGACTTCACTTTAACTTTAATAACAGATTCATGCCCATATTGAAATCTAACTTGAACATATCACAGAGTGCATGGCGAAGAAACGCCAAGAGCTGCAGGAGGAGTTGCAGCGGATAGAGCAGCGCTGTCTGCGGCAGAAGCCCGGGGCTAAGGAGAATGATCCGCAGCATGACGATGTGCCTTCCGTCCAGCAAGTTCATGTAACTATTATTGCTGTTATGCTATTGTATATGTAAATGAAATGCTAAATCACTACACAGGTCGCATTCAAATCCCATTCAGACAATTCTAGTTCTGACAATTTAATGGAGGATCAGTTTTTTGTAAAAAATGGTTATTGTTCAATAGTAAAAAGTATAATGTAATGAAAATAAAATGTAAAACTGCTTAAACAGAATTTCTGGCAACCCTATTTCAGTTCAGAATCGCTGGCAACCCTCGTGTTTTAATAACTACTTATTTCATCTATGTTCGTGTTAATTACTTCAGGAAATTGAGGAAAATGGCAACAAGAAGAGAGACAAGTTCGCGATGGACGCAGATGACAAAGACGACAGCGATGCGGATGACAGACATGATGACAAGAATGTGGAGCAGGAACCGGCTCCCGGTAAGATTGCTCAAGATAAAAAACATTTAAGTAATCTATTTACAGAAGAATGAAAATTTTTCTTTTTCCTACCCTTCCCAGTCCATTCCTTCTTTCCAGTCTTCAATCCTTTCCTTATCCCTTACCCTTTATGGGCGGTGGTGATTGCCTCAGCCGAATCACCAGCTCAGTTGCCCATTATTACATTAAAAATTTATGATTTCAAGGACAAAATTATACAGAGAAGCACACAGAAGCAAGAAAAAAGAACACATGCAATAATATGACAATATAAAATAATAATATAAAAAGATTTGCTCAATCTGTGCTGCAGTTATGCTCACACAGCACTGGTTTATAAAAAGTTCGGTGGTTAAAAGAGTTCGGTTAGTTACACCATTTGTTACCTGAGAAAGGGTTAACTAGTTTTGATGAAATTTTGCACGGAGATAGTTAAGAGCCGAGAAAGGATATAGAGTGGTTGTTATCCCGGCAACCCGGTAACGGGATCTATAGGGAGCAAGCTGTAGCTCCACCTTCCTTCCTTTCACTACGCGGGCGAAAGACATAAAGCTAGTTATAATAATAATAATAATAATTCATTTATTCTCTCATCACAAATGTGTATACTTATTGTTATACTTATTGCTTAATA
>NC_052109.1:8642750-8655923 GCF_012273895.1 Zerene cesonia
TTTTATTAATACTGTCCACTGTAAAGGTTTATAATAATTACTTTTAACTATAGATTTATTACTTATAAAGGTTTTGAAAGAACTCACGATTGCAAACAAGGATTTTTATAATTAAAACAGATTTTTAAAACATAACTAACTGAAAACACGTCCGTTCACAATCGTGGCGCGGCGGCGGGGGATATTTTAGGAGTTATATGTATGTTAACATTCAATGAATGGCTAATTGCGATTAAACTTTGTCTTAAGTTATTGGTTAAAGGAAATGATAAATAGAATATTTATAAGACTAAACTTTAACCTTGTTATTCTTTTATTTTGTTAATCTACGTTTTTAATTGCAGTTCAGTAAGTGAGTAATTTGAATTTTTGTTTCCTTTCCACTGTTTAATATACTGGTATTAGGTAATATATACACTAAAATATAAATATAATAAAAGCTCAGAAGACTTACTGTTGTGCACTAAAATCCAGATATATTTATTGAATTATTTTTCTTCGAGATAATTTTGCAATTGCACTTATGACTGGTGCTGTGTTGTATTCAAATATATCTTTTGTGCATTTAAATAATCAAATATTTGTATCTTTTGTGAATATATATATTTTTTTATTACCAGAACCAGAAGAAAACAAAATGGACACAAGTACAGAGCACACTGAGCAAAATAACACTGTACCAGAGAATACTGATGACATATCGCAACCAGAGCCCAAACTCGACGTAGAAGAGAAAACAATAGATTCGGAAGACCCAGAACATTCCTAATGCCTAATTAACACAAGGGGATAGCATATGCAAGCCTCGTGCCGTCCTTGTCGCACCTCGTACGAGAGACAGAGATAGCATTAGGCCAGCATATACAATGTACCTTGTCTAAACGGACCTTTATCTGAATGGCCAAATGATTGACTTGTTAGTGCAAGTGTGAGTGCTTTCGAAATTATGTTGATAAATTAGGTGTATGTGAGTTGTTTAGGGCCCGAATAGGTGATTCTCTTTTTTTATAGAGAAGTTTATGTTAAAAGTGTTATAGTGCAAAACTAGTTCGTAAATTTGCAATTTTATATACCCCATGTCCAGAATATAATGAAAATTTTCAGATTTCTTTTCATAACAAAAACAAAAAACAAAAAAAAAAGTGATTAATACAATAAACCATAGTTACAAAAAAGTGACGGAAACTGAACTAAATAACAAATAAGCTTCAAATTTGAAATATCATTTGGCCAGTATGTTTCATAGTGTAAAATACAAATATAAGGTACTTCGTATTCTGTAAGTGAATCAATAAAAATTAAATGCAGTCAATTTGTTTTAATGTTTTATTTAAAAAAGCGATCACAGATATTTTTACTTCATGTGTAACACTCGCTAATAACATAGAATTTGTGCTAGTTTAATTATTAGCCATGGTTATTATTAATTAATTTGCTGTTATAAATTTTTGAGATTGGTTGTTATGGTTTCGATAAAAATCCCAATGGTGCAAATTATTAAGAAAATAATCATATAGAATAGGTACGCAGAATAATTTTTATTTAGTATTATATTTACTTTCACAAATTTAAGCGCTTATAAATAATATGAGAATTCAGTGTATTGTGAAAATCAATAATATGCAATCAGGTATCATCAATTCTCATAGAATATTTATAGCAGGCTTGATATTATAAATATTTGATTTTAAACTTTTACTCTCGTTTTTACTGGTATGGCCGAAATTTCGAAATAGATGAAAACTGCAATTCACCGAGTGACATAGGCTATTATTATATGTACTGCGGGCGAAGCAGGGATGAACAGTAACAGAACATACATCAAAATGGACCATTTCAACCATAATAATACCAAACCTACTGCAAAAAATCAACACACCGCTGCTACAAAAAAATTAGTCCAAGGTAAATATCCTAGAGGCTATATCGTCAAGCATCCAGTCCATACCGTCGAGCAGGTTCTCGCCGGTCACTGCGGAGCAGCGCACGATGCGCCAGTGGTGGCTCTTGATGCTGTCCAGGTCGAGTGCCTGGGATGAAAGAAAATTATTTTGGTTAACCTACACAATCATGGTATCTAGATGCCTACAAATATTTTAAATGTGAAAATGACACTTATAATATAAGTTTCTAAATTCATATTTCTTATAAGTAAGTTATATGAAATATCCTTAACCATGTTTTGAGTTAAAATCATGGCAGATGCTATCTTTATATGTGAACTGATATCATAACATTTTTAAATGTGTTACTATAACTGTATGATTAAGATTTTTTTAACACACAGGACCCTTATGTATTACAAGTGGGAGGACAGCACACGGGTTTGATAACACATAAGTTTGTTAATTTTATAAAAATATACTCAGAAACAAAGTAATTATTATCATAAATCTATTATCAAGTACAAAAGTAAAGTAACAACGACTTTAAAAGAGTAACTATGGACCTCCTTGCCAATTCTTCTTGGGAGAAAACAACATCCGAATCAGTAGTAGTTAAAAAAAATACTACCCATAAACACTAATATAACATTATAGGGACAAAACATTTTGATTTTGTGATGATACCTAGTTTTCGGAAATTCAGCTTCAAGTTTGGTAACATTATAAGACCAATAACACTTGCCTCTCTTATTTCTTGCAAGGAGAGTGCACCAGGCAGGTCTGACTTATTTGCCAACACAAGTAGAGTAGCACCAGCCAGCCTTTCCTCTCTCAACAGTGAGTGCAACTCCTTGGCACAGTCCGCCAGCCTCCGAGCATCAGCGCTGTCCACTACCCATGCTACACCATCAGTGCTCTCAAAATAATTTTTCCAATACGACCTGGAAATGCAGGCATATCATCAGTAAAGTTTGCCATCTATGCCTCAAGTAATACACTCTAGACTGTGAACATTTTTAAAAACATCTGTAAATAGGACGACTCTCTATTTGGAACTAGGAAACTAACGTAACTTTTTGTACTAATTCAGTTAAGGCCATTTTACCTGAGAGATTTTTGTCCTCCAACATCCCAAATATTTAATTTATATCCCTTGTGTTCCAACGTCTTAATATTAAATCCTAGAGTTGGAGATATTGTGTCGATGGGCTCGCCGTTAAATCGTTTCAATATTGTAGTTTTGCCGGCGTTGTCCAGCCCCCTGAATTACTTTATTAAAGAAATTATGTTCCAAAAAGTATGTTTTCATTTTACATAGAATGTTTATGTAGGTAAAAAAGGTATTTATTAGAAATATCTTGTGAAAAACTTTTAATTTAAAACATTTGTTTACATATCAAAAGGATACAACATTAATATTCTCATTTCCTTTTCTTTTTGCCGGAGTTTCTTCAAAATAGTTAGAAAACCCATTTTTCAAATTCTTTCAATACCAATGAGCATTAACTATTTATTTAACAAATCTATGACTAATTCTTATAGATAAATAGGTTCTGAAACACGATTTGATTTCAGTTTTCGCTTTTCACAACAAGAAAATATTTAACAAACGTCAGTAACGATTTGACTTTGATTGTTGACACATTTCTACTTGTTGCGTTCGTATTATAAAAAAATCAAATGCAATTTATCATGTTGAATTATCATTTATATTATCCCTATTATAAGTAATGGAAAGTTATTTGAATTGAATTATCTAATATTTATATATTATAAACATGTAATATTTTTAAATAATTTTCGACCTCACTTAACTTAAATGTATATAACATTAAACTATTATTACAATTTGTGTTTCTTCATTCGATGTTCGTTTTGTATTTATTAACTCCTTATGGTTATTAAGATATTTCTGTTATCTATTTGAAATTATAGAAAATATTCCAATAACAATCGTTCAGATTGTATTATACGGCGATTATGAAAGAAAATTCTAGGTACTAATAATTAAAGGAAACAGCGAAAATTTGTTTTATTGAAATTCAGTTGTTCCATTAATTGAAATTCGCTTACTCGGTGCATAAAATTAAAATTAATATTTTTGAATAGGTAAAACTGCGATGAAAAGTCCAAAAACAACTTTGTATGTTTTTTTTATTTGGAATCAAGTCGGGAACCATTACGTGTCCATAGAGAAAATAAACCCATCCATCCATGGCCGATCTCATTGCTGTCAAGTCTCTATTTCTGTTAAAATAATGAAGCACCTTCAATGATTCTTATTGGGTTTTTAATGTGGAAGTGAAGTGTGGCGGTGCGGTCTCGGTCATAGGGCTCGTTGGTCACCGCCACCATGTTCAGCGGAACGGTGCGCGTAAAGGTGTGTGAGGCTACGGGCCTTCGACCGACCGATTTTCAGAAACGGCACAATATGACCTTCGGGAAGCCTGGTGAGTTCACCGTGCACTGTAAACATTCCTTACAGTCACCATCATCGATATTTTGCGACCCTACAAAAAGTTATTATGTATTGAAGTTTGCGCACAAAAGAATCTTATTATGTTTACTATAATGGGTGTTGGTGTTTTGTAAATACGCGATATCTTTGCAGACGATCAGCCAATAGACCCGTATGTGTCGATCGACGCCGATGAACACCATTTAGACCGCTCCAGCACGAAACCAAAAACATTTGACCCTGTATGGAATGAAACATTTATTCACGAAGTTCAGAACGCAACCAAGTATGTATGATAAATTATATTATTGACCAATTTTGTGCCTGATCCGATTAAAATGCGTACATTTCTTCCAGTTTGGGTATCACTGTATTCCATGATGCTGCAATACCTCCAGATGACTTTGTGGCAAATTGCACAATCCCCTTTGAAGATCTCATGCATCGAGAAAAGGATGCCACAGATTTTTGGGTGAGTTAACTTAATCCTTTTACACCCAAAGCACAACTGACATCAATCTTAGAATTACAATCTAATCAAAAATCTGTCAACCAGATAAGACATGCACAAAGGAGTCCTTATCTTGTGTTTATGTTGATAAGTTTTATACTTTACTTCTTTCTAAAAAAATTTTCAGTTAATAGTACTTGCGGATATGTATGTGGTAAAATTTAATTAAGTAACTTTTATCTAGGATCCTAATTACATTTTGATGTTTTATTCATTTTCACTTATGAAACATTTTAATTACACCTATGACAATATATTTCAAAA
Organism: Zerene cesonia; assembly: GCF_012273895.1. NCBI lineage: Eukaryota > Metazoa > Arthropoda > Insecta > Lepidoptera > Pieridae > Zerene > Zerene cesonia. The sequence continues at coordinate 8,647,870 of NC_052109.1, forward strand.
CCATTCACTGATATCCACATACAAGTCATCTACATATTATCTCACTATCACCTGCATCTATAAAATTAGAATGTATACTTTAAAGTTTAGTTATAAATGTATATGACATAAATAATTCAGTGGAATGTTTGCCATCAAAATGTATCTAAAATGAGAATAAATAAAATTGCTAAGAGTCATAATGTGTCACAGATGTTGCATCCTGTTTTCATCAAATGAATCAGGGTGAAGTAAACATTGTCTTACCTTATATCTCTGAATGATATTATTTTTAACACCGGTGCCAGTTATTGGGAAATAATTGAACTAAAAATAGTTTGATGTGTATTTCTAATTTTGAATGTGTGATGCAACTGTTTATTTGTTTTTCAAGAGTTATGGGATTTGTTGATTTTATGGGATGGGAATTATAATTATTGTGCTAGATTAAATGTTGATTGAATAATTTATTTTCTTTATTATCAAATTATTCTAATACGGCTATTATTCAGTTTTTGTTAAAGTAATGTAATTGCTACTGTGAATGACTAATACACAATTGGTACTCCCTCTATTTATTGTTTTATTGCTTATCCTATATATGGTGGGATTTTTTGGGATTTATACATTGGTTATATCACATGTGTGTGTTATTGCTAACCAATGTGCCACCATGAGTATATATCTCATTGTGTGATATCTATATGGGAAGCAATAATGATCATTAATTGTGGTTTAATTAAAATAAAACTTTTTGAATAGTTTTATGTAGTAAAATTTTCCTTTTCCTTTGTGTTAGATAGTCAATTAATGAAGGAAAACTGTGTGACTGTATTTTAACCGGTGTGAAATAGTAGCATCCTATTATGTATTGTGAGTGGGCCAGAGGCCTGTTTCCTATTCCTCAACCTTCCCTGTCCATTCGTCTCCAGTCTAGGTTGTTGTTTCTCAGATTGTGAATCAATAAAGATTTTTTTCTGCAGGTGGACCTAGAACCTCAGGGAAAAATTCATCTTAAAATAGATCTGAAATGGAATTCTCAAGGTAAGTTGCATTAATTATTTCAGTTTCTATTGAACTTTAACGAAATAACATTTTTATTCCATATGTTTTCTAATTTACTGTTGGGAGGTTTAATAATTTATTAATATTGATTTGTTTGTTCTGCTCTTTGTAGATCGTTTTGAAGTTTCTAATATATTAAAAAAAACTAACCTCTTCATTTTTTATATTGTGCTATTAATATTTGCAATTTTTATTGGCTCTTTTATGGACTTTTCTTCTCAAAATTTCAATACAATGGTTCAAGTCATTTAATTTGATTGTTTAAGTTTAATACATAATATTCATGCCAAATGGTAGTGGCTATGGTTGACTTCAGTAGTTAAAGTTTTCTATGAAAATTTCTATTCAACTTTGTCAGAATTGATGAACAATTCAGTCAATTCTAAAATGTCATATCATATGATAGGGCTAGATATAATTCAAGCAGTTAATAAAAACTGTGCTGTTCAGTGAAGCCTCTGAAAAAGCACACTTAGCTGGTTGCAATAAACAGCTGATTAAGTGTATCGGGTGCAACATATTACGTACCAACTGATATGATGATGCACCATGTGGTGGCAGTGGGCGTGGTGGGCGGCAGCGGCGCGGGCCCGCGGCGCGAGTTCAAGGAGGGCGCGGGGTTCGCGCGCCGCCGCGGGGCGCTGCGCCGCCGCGTGCACCAGGTCAACGGCCACAAGTTCATGGCCACCTTCCTGCGTCAGCCCACCTTCTGCTCGCACTGCCGCGAGTTCATCTGGTGAGTACCAGCCCCCCTCCCCCCCACCCTTTACCTCCATAGGGTCACAGACGGATTTACATACATTCTTTGCCTTTGGTATCCAGGTTTCAAAAATTGTATTTTATATATCTATAATGATATTTCTACTTCATTTGACATGCATTAAGTTATACTGCAAGTAACTTTACAACTTATTGTCAGAGTAGTTAAATTTAATGTTTGCTGATGAGTATGTTTTAAAAATATTTGATTTTTTTATTATATTTTCCAGGGGCCTTGGTAAACAAGGATATCAATGTCAAGGTGAGATATTATGAATTTTCTCAACAGATTTTTTTAAATTTGCTGAAATGTTTAAATTTAAAGAAATAACAAAACACATAATATTTCAGTATGCACGTGCGTGGTGCACAAGCGCTGCCACTCGTCCGTCGTCACCAAGTGTCCAGGCATGCGGGAGGAGGTGAGAATTTACATAATATAGAAGTTGTATTGTAATATTACAATATCTATTCTTACTTAAAAAACATATTTTAATCTGTAATCATTTCACTTTTGTATTAAGTACCTTAAGAAATCTAAATGTATATTTCTCATAATGATAGGCTCTTTTTCATATTGTTTAATGCTAAAACATATTGTGATCATTTAATTATCGTGAACTGTTAATTTAAAACCACTGTAAATCCCGAATACCGAATGAATGTTGTGTCGGATGCGGTTTGCAGCAGCAGAGCGTGTCGTGCGCGTCGGGCGGGCAGCGCTTCAGCGTGAACGTGCCGCACCGCTTCGTGGTGCACTCCTACAAGCGCTTCACCTTCTGCGACCACTGCGGCTCGCTGCTCTACGGGCTCATCAAGCAGGGCCTGCAGTGCGAGGGTGAGACACTCCTGTGCACTCCTACAAGCGCTTCACCTTCTGCGACCACTGCTGTTCCTGTGTCGGATACACCACATAATTTGAACTATCGTTGGACATACTACATTGGACAATTGAGAAAAGTCCCATACATAAGATTAACATTTCTAATAATCCATACCAGTTTGAATTAAATAGGTAATGCAACCAGAATTCCTAGACTGGTAAGTGATACTGGTAACACAAAGTAAACCATAATTCAACATCACTGACTCAGTGCTGCCATCTCTCAGAATGCTGTGTCTAATTCCATGTCCCAAGCGATGAACATGAACTAATACGAAGGTCGCAATGTTGCAGTGTGCTCGATGAACGTGCACAAGCGGTGCCAGAAGAACGTGGCCAACAACTGCGGCATCAACACCAAGCAGATGGCCGAGATCCTCAGCGAGATGGGCATCACGCCCGACAAGAACCCGCGCCCCAGGGCTTCCAAGGTATGGGGACGATCATTTATTTCGCTGTCACTACTACACTGGTTATTGTATTTTCATTTCAAATGTTATATGTGTTATGTGTAACAAATTGATTCACTATTATTTTTGTTCACTTTATTATTGTTCAAATGTAAACTGTACATGTTGGTAAATGTTGCACTACCACAGGAATTTTTGATTATTATTGGAAACTGTCACGCTATGTTTTCTTCTATTCGATTTATAATTTCGAAAGGAATGCACTTTAATGATAAAATAATGAAATTGTAATGCCATAAAAAAATAACATTGCAAATTATACCAAAATGTAAGAAGTAATTATTAAATTGTTCCAGTATTTGAATACTCCAATGCTGGAAGGTCCACCCGACTTCCTGCCCGAAGACGGGAAGGACGAGAGACAAGAGGACAAAGGTAATGCTTTAGCTGCTGACCGTACACTACTTGTCTCTTTCACATGCACACGATTAGAGCAAGAAGGCAGAATTATATCTACATAGAATTTGACTGGTTTATTATTTAAGCATATTAGATATTTTTTTTTGCAGACTGTATATAATTAGTGTTTTTTTTTTCATTAGAAGTATTTGAATAGTTTTAAAATGTACTGCTGTTATTCGTTTTTAATTTTTAACAAGTGTTTATTGTTGTTATGCTTTTTGATTAGATTTTTTAAACAGATTTTTTTTTTACCTTTTTTGCAATTTGTACTTGTTATGTATTGTGTGTTTATTGTTTAATGTAATATAGAGATGGAGGAGGGCCAGAAACTGTGGGGGTCTCAGTGGGAGGAACTGCGCGACATATTCAGTAGTTACCAAGGTTCACACAAACGTACATACATACAGACGCTTCGGTGGCGGGATGTTGCTGTGTTTTTGTTGATTTTTTTTTGTTTTTATATTTTTTTTTTATCTTCTTTTTGGGAGCAATAACTTTTAATTGGTTGAATAGAAATTTTTTGGATTATTGAATTTCTAAGCGATTCAATACTTGAGTGTGTGGTTTATTGCAGTCTTAATAACAACAATTGCTTACGCTGATTCCAGGAGATGAATAGACAATTGCAACCACATATAAGATTTCTTTCTTTCTTAAATCACATGAACATTGTGAAAACATAGCAATGAAGAGTTATTGCTTTCGTTGTACAGTGTTTTAGTTGCGTTTGGTGTAGGTGCGCCGGCCGAGCCCGCCTGGCCCTCCGCGTGGGACGACCTCGAGGACGTGTTCGGGTTCAAACAAGGTGTTTGTTTGTTTGTTTGCTTGTACATGTGTCTGTTTTGAAGTTGGGTGGGGCCTATGTGTTGTTACTCTGTGTGATCGTCTGATGTATTTATTATTCCAAAAATATTTTATTTATTCAGTTGATTTTAGAATTTTTTATAATTTATGGACGCACTGCTTAATATATATAAGTTATTTGTCACGTTGTTTGTCCGCGATGGACTCGTAAACTGCTCAACCGGTTTTTATGAAATTTACACAGGTTGTGTTACTTGATCCAACTTAAAAGATAGGTTGGTTTATATTATTTCAATTACGATAAATTACTACCCGGGCGAAGTCGGGGCGTACCGCTAGTTGATCTATAAATAAGTGTGAATGATGCAGGTTCCGAGGGCACGGGCGGGCACAAAGTGTCGCTGGACGACTTCCACTTCATCAAGGTGCTCGGCAAGGGCTCCTTCGGGAAGGTGATGCTCGCTGAGAAGAAGGGCACGGACGAAGTGAGTCACCTGCCATTTGTGTCGATGTTTTAAAGAATATTCTATTATTGAGAGTATCGTTATTAGATTAAAGGCACTATCTTTAGTTTATTTAAGTGTTTTAAAATCTTTTAGAAGTCATCTTTTAGAAGTGTTATCAGATACTTACTATGAATTCATCTTTTCTAGCACAATTCACTTAGTCCAATTGAAACGGTTCAAGTAGAGTGATCCGAATGCGGGACATATTTACCCCCATATGATCACCATTTGATCCCCATATGACCCCAACACGACTCCGATATGACCCCAACACGACCCCGATATGACCCACAAACGACCCATATAACTCACCATGACCCCCTCACGCTCGGCAGGTGTACGCGGTGAAGGTGCTGAAGAAGGACGCGATCATCCAGGACGACGACGTGGAGTGCACGCTGACGGAGCGGCGCGTGCTGGCGCTGGCGGCGCGCCACCCGTTCCTCACGGCGCTGCACTGCGCCTTCCACACGCCCGAGCGCCTCTTCTTCGTCATGGAGTACGTCGACGGCGGCGACCTCATGTTCCAGATCCAGCGCGCGCGCAAGTTCGACGAGCCGCGCGCCAGGTGACCCCCCACCCCCACACCACCCCCACCCACACCGCACACCGCACGTCACACAGGATACACGACACCAGCATACATGATATCATTACACATGAAGCACAACACATGACACGTGACATATATTATAACACGCACGACACACGTGAAATGCGGGAAATAACCAAACACACACATAGTACATAACACACACACACGACACTCGGCACCTTATTATAATTTTTTTTTTCTTTTGTGGTGGACTTCAATGTTAGCCTAAAGAGGGTTCACCCTGCTAGCGACATGCTAAGGGTTGACAGGGACCACGACCCTCAGCTTGGGCTGTCGCATGATCGGAGGGGTCTGGAAGAGTCTCGGCATCCAATATTCATATACATACACGCCCCATACAATAATCATGAAATAACTATTATTTATTTGGCTCACGTGCCGCTTGTGGGTGGTCAGGTTCTACGCGGCGGAGGTGACGCTGGCGCTGCAGTTCCTGCACTCCAACGGGGTGATCTACCGCGACCTGAAGCTGGACAACATCCTGCTGGACAGCGAGGGCCACTGCAAGCTCGCCGACTTCGGCATGTGCAAGGAGGGCATCATCGGTGCGTTGCTTACTGCCGCTGCTACTCTTCTATTTGACTTTAAATTAGACTCTTTAAGGGTCTGACTGTTCATGAGAAATTTTTAAAGAATAAAAATATTCTATCATCAGGCGGGATTCGAACCCGCGTCTTTTTGCAAACTGTAGCAATGTGAAATTTTTTATTGAAATATTATTTTAATGCTATAAAACTAACAATTGGATTTGACTATTCGTTATATAATTACATTTTCGCTTTTAAATGACCTTCTATTGCTAAAAGGGTGTTTAATGTTTTGTTAGTCTGTCACGTTAAATAATTAAATATATGCTATTTTTAGATGGTGTAACCACAACCACTTTCTGCGGTACGCCGGATTATATTGCTCCTGAGGTACGTTTTTAACATTAATTTATTTCCGTGTAGCTTTACATCCATTATCTCTGTTTTAAACTTTTATTAATGCAGTCATTATGCTCTTTTGAATTTTTCATTCATTATGTTTTGGGTAAGAGAAACACACAAATCTTATACAACAAAGCAACTAGTTCAACACAAAAAAAAAAACTGTGCAAAAGACCTACCCGGAGTAAAGATATACCTGGTTCTATGTACAGCATAAACTGTCATCTCTACTAAATGGTAATTTAACTTCAGTTGGCTTTTGATGGTATACAAAGGTAATTTTAAGTAAATGATTGCAATGGAACGAATCGTCTATACGTTGGTCGGTGGGTCGGGCGTTGGGCGGTGGCGCAGATCCTGCAGGAGCTGGAGTACGGCCCGTCGGTGGACTGGTGGGCGCTGGGCGTGCTGCTGTACGAGATGCTGGCCGGCCAGCCGCCCTTCGAGGCGGACAACGAGGACGACCTGTTCGAGAGCATCCTGCACGACGACGTGCTCTACCCCGTCTGGCTCTCCAAGGACGCCGTGTCCATACTCAAGGGTGAGCCTCTGCCGCTCTGCTGGATCTCTACCATAGTGTTTACTGGAATTGTAGCCTAGGATCTACAGGAACTTCTCGATAGTCTCTAGAAAAACTACCATAATCAAAGTTATAAAAGTACTTCTCTTAAAATTATTGATTTCTGATTGATTTATTGAAAGTAGCCTTTTATCAGAATATTATTTTCCATGATCAAAAATGTAATGGAACATTGACCTCTGGTTTTAAAAGTAGTCTACAGAGAAGAACTGGTAAGGAACTATAGTTCCTTGTGTAAATCCTATACTGTTTATGATATGACGATGATATTATTATAACATTATATATATATCACACAAAGATTATAAATGTGAAAGTTTGTTTATTGGGATGTTTGTCCATCAATTACGTTGAAACTAGTGAACGGATTTTGATGAAATTTGGTATACAGACAGGGTATGAACTGATTTGGGTGATAGGATACTTTTTTATTTCGAGCAAGAGTTAAAAGGGAGCTGGACGAGCGTGTAGCGTAGCAGAATACAAAGGTGCGTGTTGCCGGCAGGGCTGATGACGAAGAACCCGTCGCGGCGGCTGGGCGTGGTGGGCGGCGAGGCGGGCATCCGCGCGCACGCCTTCTTCCGCGACATCGAGTGGGACGCGCTCGCGCGCCGCGCCGTGCGCCCGCCCTTCCGCCCCAAGGTTACTCATTTTTTTAGCTCGGTTAATTATGTAATTAAAAGCTAATCAATAATTTATCATTAACACTTGTATTATTATATTATGTTACTGTTTTATGATTGTCACAATAACTTAGGTTAACTAAATGAATATCTCGATTCTAGATATATGTATATTTTATAATGATTCTAATAAATTTGCTATTAATAGATGAGTGAATTAATATTAAAATAGTCACATAAAAGAAATGTACAACAAAAACTCGTTATATCAAATTGCAGAAGAGCAAGCGCGAGGCGGCGAACTTCGACGCGGAGTTCACGAAGGAGGAGCCCTGCCTCACGCCCGTGCCGCCCGACGTGCTGCGCGCCATCAACCAGGTGCGCCCCACACCCAGCCCACACCCCATCACACATCACATCCTATCCCACACCCCATCC